>NC_036860.1:69440112-69740112 GCF_002910315.2 Salvelinus sp. IW2-2015
GTGTGTGTGTGTGTTAATTAACAAGGGGAAGCTGTTGAGGCATGCATTTCTGAAATGTTCTTCACAGAAAAACATGAGGTGGGCATCTTCAAAAGGTAGCCTACTGTCACGCCCTGGCCTTAGTTATCTTTGTTTTCTTTATTATTTAGTTAGGTCAGGGTGTGACATGGGGGATGTATGTGTTTTGTATTGTCTAGGGTTTTTTGTATGTTTATGGGGCAGAGTCTAGTCTAGGTGTATGTATGTCTATGGTTGCCTAGATGGGTTCTCAATTAGAGACAGCTGTCTATCGTTGTCTCTGATTGGGAACCATATTTAGGCAGCCATAGTCATTAGGTAGTTTGTGGGTGATTGTCTATGTCTAAGTTGCCTGTGTCTGCACTTATTGTTTGTATAGCTTCACGTTCGTCGGTTTGTTGTTTTGTTTAGTTTGTATAGTGTTCGTTTCGTCTTCGTCTTCAAAAAAAGAAGATGTATTGCTATCACGCTGCGCCTTGGTCCTCCTCTCTTTCAAAATACGACGATCGTGACAGAATCACCCACCAACAAAGGACCAAGCAGCGTGGTAAAAGGCAGCAGCAGCAATCGCAGGACTCATGGAATTGGGAGGAAATTCTGGACAGAGGAGGACCCTGGGCACAACCTGGAGAATATCACCGCCCTCGTGAAGAGCTGGAGGCAGCTAAAGCCGAGAGGCGGTGGTATGAGGAGGCAGCACGGAAGCGAAGCTGGAAGCCTGAGAGTCAGCTCCAAAAATGTCTTGGGGGGTGGCTAAAGGGGAGTGTGGCGAAGTCAGGTAGGAGACCTGCGCCAACTTCCCGGGCTTACCGTGGAGAACGAGAGTACGGGCAGACACCATGTTATGCGGACGAGCGCACGGGGTCTCCTGTACGTGTGCATAGCCCGGTGCGGTACATCCCAGCTCCACGTATCGGCCGGGCTAGAGTGGGCATTGAGCCAGGTGCCATGAAGCCGGCTCAATGCATCTGGTCTCCAATGCGTCTCCTCGGGCCGGTGTACATGGCACCAGCCTTACGCATGGTGTCTCCGGTTCGCCAGCACAGCCCAGTGCGGGTTATTCCACCTCCCCGCACTGGTCGGGGAAGCCTTCAACCAGGTAAGGTTGGGCAGGCTCGGTGCTCAAGGGAGCCAGTACGCCTTCACGGTCCGGTATATCCGGCGCCACCTCCTCGCCCCAGCCCAGTACCACCAGTGCCTACACCACGCACCAGGCTTCAAGCACAGAGGCCCCAAACGCCAGGGCCACATGCAGGGGGTCAGGGTGGCACTCGGAGAGGGACTGGGCGTCCGAGAGAAAGGATGGGTCTGACTCGGAAGACAATCATGCAGATGATGATCACAGGTGGGACTGGAGAGGCTCCATCCCAGGCTGGAAGCTGGGGCCATAGCACCACCGAGGCCAGACTGGGAAGAGGAAGATGGCAGTGCCCCACAATTCACACAGGAGGTCCCAGAGGAAGGAGAGTGTCCAAATGTTCTTCAGAACCAGCACCAGACTGGAAAGGCTTGCATGATGGATGAATTAATCTCTGTTTCTCTGTTGTCCTGTTTCTCTGTTGGTTTGTTGCTGCTCTGCCATGAAACACTCCAGGAATCGCAGCAGCAACAAACAACCACACAGGGACTGCAATGGAACCTATATGGAGAGGGAACCTACCGCTGTGTGACGCATATATCAGGAAGGTGGCCTCTTTCTTTTCCCGCTGAGATGATTTACCTGTCCCTCAGTATACTGCTTGTATTGTGATGTGTACTGTAGGTGGGTAAGGCTGGAGGAGAGTGAGGAGGCTTACATTTGCTTAGCCAATGCATATTTTGGCTTTCTGCTTTTTCCGTACTCTCAGATGGCTGCCGGTTAAAATGTCGAGTGGTGTCTTCTTTCCGGGGGGCCATAGATTTACTCATAGGTAATAAGGGGCCACTAGCTAGGGGCCGCTAGCTTCTGGTCTCTCTTTGCAGCTGGGGGTCGCCCATCTTCCTTCTTCTAACTATCTCATATACACCTTGCCTCTGTTTCTCAAAGAAAAGTGCTTCACACAGAGGATTATAGGGTTACCTGAAGCTTTCTATCTTTCAGATAGAAGAGGGGTGTGGCTGAGGATTGAGCTGACAAGCCAAAGCCAACTAACTGATTTGCAAATTAGTGATGCCCTGGGATTCATCCAAATGTGTACTTTCCGACCTGGGGTCCACCAGAGATTAGGATCAATTTATGTAATTTTACATAAACTGATCAGATACTGTATATTCTGTCCACCCAAAACAAGCCAAATACAGCATTTTAAGCCAGCGTAGGAGGTAAAGGGTCCCAAGAGAGGGGAGCTCTCTCTCATCACAGAGAGGGGCCAGGGAAGTTTTACTATAACAGGGTGACTAAGAGAGGGTGGGGGAACTAAAAAACGACCACAGTAAAGCATGTAAAAGGTCAGTTAGGACCAATGGCAGTACAGTTATACTGGAGATTCCCCCTGCAGAGATAGCTTCCTACAAGGTCATGGAAATTGACACAGTAGCTGAGACTGGTTGAGTCAGGACAGGGATATAATGTGTAAAATATGGTAAGGCGAGATTGTGTTTCAACAATGTGGAGATGGGGGATGAATGTAGATGACGGGGAATGTCATAGTAGGAGACTACAGTATGAGCCTTTAGACTACAAAGTATACATTTTGTTCTTGCAGCCAAATATGTATTTGCCTGCCATAGCCTGAGGGACACTGAATAATAACATCTGCATAGTAAGCAGTATTATGACTGTTACTTATTATGACTGTTATTGTTATTACTGTTATTGTTATTACTATTATTATTGTTGTTTGTCATTCCAAGTAGTAATGGTATGGGTGGTAATGGTAATGATAGCAGTTTAATGATGGTGGTGGTGGTAGTAGTGGTAGTAGTGGTAATGATGATAGTAGTTGTAGTACCGATGTAATGGTGAAGATGACCGTTATTTAGTTATAAGTTAGTTATAGTTTAATTTTTTTATTACATTACATTCGATTATTGACTGCTACCATTTTATTGTTACTATTTTTATATTTAATTTTGTATTATTATTTACTGCCATTCTATATTATTATTTGTCATTGTTTATAATTTTATTACAATGTATATTGTATACATTGTTGCTTTGGCAATATTGACACAATGTTTTTCATGCCAATAAAGCAGCTTGAATTTGAATTTGAGAGAGAGAGAGAGAGAGAGAGAGATGCAGAGGGTGGGGTTGCAGCGATTAAGGAGACACTGGTCAATAACACCCAACCCCTTCCCAGATTATTCCTATTTTGGGCCGGACAACTTCTGTAGCTTCACACTCACTTTACAATCCCCTCCCATTTCTCCTGTGAACATGGGAGGACGACTCAAAAGTTTCAGTTTTAATAAACTCTTGCACAGAGGACATGAAACACATTATTCAATTTAGCGAAAAACAAATCTAGAATTCAATTCGATAATACAAATCTTTTACTGAGTGATTCAATTGTCATTGAAATATGTATAACAGGGAAAACCCCTTGATAGCGGTATATAAAAACATATCTCATAGTGATCTGTCCTATAATGTGAACGATTATACAGCTGGTACCCGTACTTCAACTGACCTGTAAGAAATCACCTTGAGCACTCAGTAACATTTTGAGGCTTTAGTCTGAATATAAATTCTCCGCTTCTACAGATGGTTCTACACCTCAGAGGTACAAAGATGCCCAAAATTAAGTCAAACTGACAAACAACATGATTGTGAAGAACCTGAGATGGTGGATACGTGTTTTGGTCAGTTCTGAAATATCACAGAACTATCCAGAAAGGAAACTAGTCAGTACATTCTCGAAAAGAGAGGAGAGAGCAGTCGCCCAGAGAACACAGCAGAGTATATTTTCATAGCAACATTGAAGATGTGCATGAATACTGAAGATGTGTACAAATGTTGAGTTTCTTCACTCAGTGGTACCTAACGATGGACCCAGCTAGCACGATCACTTGTGTAAACCAGTGGCAAGTGGTCAGATATCAGAGAATATTGTGTGGTCACCTTTGCTGAATGGTCAGAGAATGGTAAGAGAACTTCCTCCATCTCTACTCCACTGTGTGTTCCAAGGTGGTGGGATGTTTGAGTGGATCCTTGGGAAACAGTTCCTTAAACTCAGCCAACCAGTCAACAGGGCAACCCCATCTTGGGAAGAGCACAAGGTCATGTGGTAGGCCAGCTAGTTATGCTCCCACAAAACAGCCCCACCCAATAGACCTGCAGAGGAGAGAGATACTTTTTAGTAAGTAGATGTGTATGCGTGCACTGTTTTGTGATCTTAGTAAACAGCTTCAATATACTTCTGTAATTTCATGGAGCACAATGAGAGATAGTCAACTTGTGTTTGGCCAGACTCACCCAATGGTTATTACATTTTAAAGTGACCACAGTTGGACCAAAAGACCTAGCTGGATTCATGCCACAGCCAGTGTACCAAATCGGGTCAGAGGTGGAAGGTAAAGAGAGAGTGAGGGAGAAAAAGAGAGAGACAGAGGGGCATAGGAAAAAAGTAAAGATCTACAAAATGTTTTAATTGGCAAAAATCATCAAATTACCCAAATTACCCATGGTCAGACAGAATTAGAACTAACACAAGTAGGATCTGGCATCTTCCTTACCGCTACTAGATTTCCCAAAGTGACAGACAAGCCGACCACTACAGGACCCAGGAGGTGGAAGGCTGATTTGGGTCGAGATGTGACGAGGACACAGACTACCAGCTGAAAGGTGATGGCTGTTTCCACTGAGAAGGCTTGGCATGGGTGAACACCCAAGGCTACCTGGAGAAAGAAACATTTTTACAGATATCAGACCTGTACTCATTGAAAAAAATACAAAGACATTTTTGGCAAAACATTTCTAATAATGACTTTTCGGAAGCTATAATAACACAGCAAAACAATACTTCACTACAACCTGGAATCAAATAAAAATAAATTAGACGTGACTCACCTCGTTCAGTACCCAGATTCCCATGAGAAGGGCACAGGCACAGAGTGCACTGAGGAGCTATGCCCCCACGTAGAGGACAGCTCTCCAGGGGCTCACCCTCAGTCCTGCAGCCAGAGCCAGGGTCACAGCCGGGTTCAAGTGGACCACTCCTCCAGAGGTAGCAGGACCCAGGCACACAGTCACCAAAGCCACAGAGGCCCCAAACGCCAGGGCCACATGCAGGGGGTCAGGGTGGCACTCGGAGAGGGACTGGGCGTCCGAGAGAAAGGATGGGTCTGACTCGGAAGACAATCATGCAGATGATGATCACAGGTGGGACTGGAGAGGCTCCCATCCCAGGCTGGAAGCTGGGGCCATAGCACCACCGAGGCCAGACTGGCGAAGAGGAAGATGGCAGTGCCCACAAATTCACACAGGAGGTCCCAGAGGAAGGAGAGTGTCCAAATGTTCTTCAGAACCAGCACCAGACTGGAAAGGACTTGCATGATGGATGAATTAATCTCTGTTTCTCTGTTGTCCTGTTTCTCTGTTGGTTTGTTGCTCTGCCATGAAACACATCCAGGAATCAGCAGCAGCAGAACCAAACAACCACAAGGGACTGCAATGGGAACCTATATGGAGAGGGAACCTACCGCTGTGTGACGCATATATCAGGAAGGTGGCCTCTTTCTTTTCCCGCTGAGATGATTTACCTGTCCCCTCAGTATACTGCTTGTATTGTGATGTGTACTGTAGGTGGGTAAGGCTGGAGGAGAGGTGAGGAGGCTTACATTTGCTTAGCCAATGCATATTTTGGCTTTCTGCTTTTCCGTACTCTCAGATGGCTGCCGGTTAAATGTCGAGTGGTGTCTTCTTTCCGGGGGGCCATAGATTTACTCATAGGTAATAAGGGGCCACTAGCTAGGGGCCGCTAGCTTCTGGTCTCTCTTTGCAGCTGGGGGTCGCCCATCTTCCTTCTTCTAACTATCTCATATACCACCTTGCCTCTGTTTCTCAAAGAAAAGTGCTTCACCACAGAGGATTATAGGGTTACCTGAAGCTTTCTATCTTTCAGATAGAAGAGGGGTGTGGCTGAGGATTGAGCTGAACAAGCCAAAGCCAACTAACTGATTTGCAATTAGTGATGCCCTGGGATTCATCCTAAATGTGTACTTTCCCGACCTGGGGTCCACCAGAGATTAGGATCAATTTATGTAATTTTACATAAACTGATCAAGATACTGTATATTCTGTCCACCCCAAAACAAGCCAAATACAGCATTTTAAGCCAGCGTAGGAGGTAAAGGGTCCCAAGAGAGGGAGCTCTCTCATCACAGAGAGGGGCCAGGGAAGTTTTACTATAACAGGGTGACTAAGAGAGGGTGGGGGAACTAAAAACGACCACAGTAAAGCATGTAAAGGTCAGTTAGGACCAATGGCAGTACAGTTATACTGAGATTCCCCTGCAGAGATAGCTTCCTACCAAGGTCATGGAAATTGACACAGTAGCTGAGACTGGTTGAGTCAGGACAGGGATAAATGTGTAAAATATGGTAAGGCGAGATTGTGTTTCAACAAAATGTGGAGATGGGGATGAATGTAGATGACGGGGAATGTCATAGTAGGAGACTACAGTATGAGCCTTTAGACTACAAAGTATACATTTGTGTGTGTGTGTGTGTTAATTAACAAGGGGAAGCTGTTGAGGCATGCATTTCTGAAATGTTCTTCACAGAAAAACATGAGGTGGGCATCTTCAAAAGGTAGCCTACTGTCACGCCCTGGCCTTAGTTATCTTTGTTTTCTTTATTATTTAGTTAGGTCAGGGTGTGACATGGGGGATGTATGTGTTTTGTATTGTCTAGGGTTTTTTGTATGTTTATGGGGCAGAGTCTAGTCTAGGTGTATGTATGTCTATGGTTGCCTAGATGGGTTCTCAATTAGAGACAGCTGTCTATCGTTGTCTCTGATTGGGAACCATATTTAGGCAGCCATAGTCATTAGGTAGTTTGTGGGTGATTGTCTATGTCTAAGTTGCCTGTGTCTGCACTTATTGTTTGTATAGCTTCACGTTCGTCGGTTTGTTGTTTTGTTTAGTTTGTATAGTGTTCGTTTCGTCTTCGTCTTCAAATAAAGAAGATGTATTGCTATCACGCTGCGCCTTGGTCCTCCTCTCTTTCAAAATACGACGATCGTGACACCTACAGTCTTTTTTTCCTTATAATTAGAACAAAATTTAAGAATGGCTAGGTGGAATTCATTGTATCCTACTGTGAAGATACTGTGCAATGCAATACAGTATATAGATCAGTGGTTCTTAACCTTGTTGGAGGTACTGAACCCCACCAGTTTCATATGCGCATTCACCGAACCCTTCTTAATTTGAAAAATAAAATATGATTTTTTCAAATTCAAAACATAGGTATATATTTTACTGGTGCACAAAATGAACCGTGCATCAACATCAACACTGTGTGTTCAAAGAACAAAATCATCAAAACACGATTTTCACACAAAAACAAAAACATAATAATTAATATTTACTGAAAATCAGTGTGACTTCTGCTGTTGCYTTTCAGAGACCAGTTCAGAAATGCGCGGCTTCACCTTGGCAAGTGCCACTCTCATGTCATTTTCGCAACAAAGTCTGTTCCTTTTCTTCGTTTTTATGTCCAGCATCCTCGAAAAGGATTGCTCGCAAAGATATGTTGTAACAAACGGTATRAAAATCTCCAGAGCTTTCTTAGCAATAACAGGGTACGTTACCATTTGTTGACACCAAAACGTTGAAAGCGTTGTTGTTCTGAAGAGTTGCTGTTGAACCTGGCTCTGCTGAATTTCAATGATTTCATCGAGGTATTCATCATTGACATCTGTTGTCTCAACACTAAMCGTGAACGGCTGTCTCACCCATGCTGGATATGACTCTCTTGTAGGGAAGTATCCGTCGAGAGACTTTGCAAGCTCAWCTAAGTGYGCGGCAATTGCTTGCTTCAGTTCCGCGGGTACAGAAATGTCTCCGATTCCAGATACATCTTCGATCTTACTTACACAGTCGTCCAGCAGGGGAAAGTTTGCRAAGTTATCGTTCTCTGTTCGTCGTTTCCATAAAGGTAGCTTTTTTTGAAAAGCCTTCAGGTTTTCCTCCGCTTCGATGATGTTGACTCCACCGCCCTGCATCTTTTGATTGAGATGATTGAGAGCTGCGAAGATATCAGCCATGTACGCTAAAATGAGAATGAACTCAGAATTTTTGAAGCGATCTGCATGACAATGTTGGTGCTCTTGCAAAAACAGGGCTAATTCCACACGCACGGCAAAAACACGATTCAGCACCTGTCCCCGGGATAACCACCGAACGTTAGAATGGTACAGAAGTACCTCGAATTCAGAGCCCATTTCTTTACACAGCTCACTGAAGATGCGGTGCCTCAGAGCACTAGTTCGCACATAGTTCACGCATTCCACTACAATTTTTAATACTTCTGCCAGTTTTGGAGGCAAGGTTTTTGTTGCCAACGCATGCCTGTGCAGAATTCAAKGCGTAACAATGATGTGTGGTGCATCGGCTTTCACTAGCGCACCAAAACCAGACTTTCTTCCCAGCATGACTGGAGCTCCGTCCGAACAAACTGCAGAAACCATATCCCACGAAAGATTGTTGTCTTTGAAGAAGTCATCCACAAGTTTCTTCACATCGGCTGCCTTAGTTGTTGTTGTAAGAGGCTTACAAAATAAAAAATCTTCCTTTATCACGTCGTCTTTCACATAGCGCACGAATACAGCAAGCTGGCTTAGATTGGAAACGTCTRTGGTCTCGTCGAGTTGAAGGCTGAATTTTGCCGGGCTTGAAATCAGATCTGCAACTACATGAGCCAAGATGTCTTTGCTCATGTCCTCTATTCTGTCGCTGATGGTGTCATTTGAAAGAGGAATTTGGGATAACTTAACTTCAGCCTCTTTTCCCAGCATGATATTCGCCATCTTCAACACAGCTGGTTTTATGAGTGTTTCACCAATGGTGTGTGGTTTGCCCTGCTTTGCGATCAGGTAAGCAACTTCGTACGATGCTGTGAGGATCGGTTTGTTGATGGGTACAAAGCCGAGAACAGGCAGAGTAGCCTTTTCATCGAATCTGGCTATCTTCACCTTGAATTCAGCGAGCGTTGTGTTCTTGTATTTTCCATCTCCATGCAGCTTAAGGAAGTGTTCTCTTAGTTTTGCCGGTGCTAGACTAAAATTGCTCAACTTGGCATTGCAAATCATGCAGTTAGGACGCTGACTCCCATCACGTTCCGTTATACATGTGAATCCATATTGTACATATTCGTCCGACCACTTTCTTTTTTTGCTCGACATAGTAAGTATGAAGGGATTCAAATATTAAGAAAGAAATCACAAGACGTACCATCACGACAGTCACAAGTCGACTACTGAGCGCACCAAATTCCCTGCAGCACAGATAGGCCAAGCGATGTAGCGTGATCACCTGCAGCCAATGATGGCCAAGCGGGGCGTGTCATCACGAATCATATGAGTCGGATGTGTGTCTTGACCTCCGCCGAACCCCTGAGACTGACTCACCGAACCCCTGGGGTTCGATCGAACCCAGGTTAAGAACCACTGATATAGATGAATTGAGTTAGTGTAGAATCTGCTGTCCTTCAGTTATTAATCATCTTTCCATTGTCACATTTCTCCATCATCTGTACTGATTCCTGCCTCCTTGTCTCCCCATTCTCTTGCTTTCCTGTCTTAGTTCCTTAGTTCCGACCACACGTCATCGCGCACATGCACGGCAGCTGAGTTCATCTCTTTTTTACCGACGCAGGTCTTTTCAGCTCGTTCAGTCAAAAGACTGAATCAGACATAATTATAACAGGCAATATCTGCTCTACTCCATTCAAAATCACTGGAAGCAGCAGACAAGGCGATCCAATTTCGCCTTTGCTATTTTTATTATCTATAGAACCCCTGGACTAGGCAATTCATCAATAGAAGGAAATAACAATTTCCGCTAATATCGACCTGCCTCTTGCCTGCCCCTTGTTGTACAATAAATATCGGAGACTCCTGTGTCTGCATCTGGGTCTCGCCCTGTGTCGTTATAGTACGAACTGGTCATGACAGACCCAGCAGACTCGGACCAGCTCCACAACACTGTGTCCATGCACAGAGTCACTATTGGAAGACATGAGGAGCTTCTTCTGAACCTAATGGAGGGGTTCCATTCACTCGTGGAATGCTACGACCAGGGGTTCAAGATGTTACTGGAGTAATTACGTGGATTTTCTCAAAGGCAGGATGCCACAACGGAGACCTCCCAGTCGCTCAGTAACTCCCCTACCAGTGGCGGGTTTGTACAGCCTACCATGGCTCCCCGAAAACCCCACTTACTTCCTCTGGAGCGATATTATGGGGATCCTGGAACCTACCCGGCGTTTCTTTCTCAGTGCTCCCTCATTTTTGAGTTGCAGCCATCTTCATTCCCTTCGGATTGGTCGAAGATAGCGTATCTGATTATGCTAATGGCTGGAAGGGCGCTCTCCTGGGCTATGGCAGTTTGGGAGCAACAATCCACTATTTGTCGTCATCTTGAAGATTTCATGGCGGAGGTGAGGAAGGTGTTCGATTCTCCGGTATCCAGGAGAGAGGCTGCCCGAAAACTACTTAGATTACGTCAAGGCTCCAATAGTGTGGCAGGCTACGCAGTAGATTTTCGCACGTTGTCTGCCGAGAGTGCCTGGAATCCGCAGTCCCTATTCGATACCTTCCTTCACGGATTGTCGGAGGAGATAAAAGATGAGCTCGCAGCTCGGGAATTACCTTTGGACCTTGATTCCCTCATTGTCTATGGGAACGCAGGAGGGAGAAGGGGTCTGTTCTTGGTCACACACGCTCCTTCGCTGCTGCTTGCTCCCTTCCCGAAGAAACCCAGAAGTCCACAATGTCTGGATTTCCGAGAGGAGCCGAAGCCACCCGAGTTCCCTCAGGAGTCATCGGCGACGGGGGACTCGTGTACTCCGGAGCGTATGCAACTGAGCAGAGCTTGATTATCGCCTAAGGAACATTCACGAAGGGCATTACATAGCCACCTGCCCAGTAAAGAGACCAGGCTTATTAATAGGAACGAGTACACTGGGGCCCCAGACTGGGAGTTCTCTAACTAGCTCAGCGACTCTGGGACAGATGAGAGTTTTATGGATGCTTCTCTGGTATCTGAGTAAGGTACAGTATCCCCACTCAACTCCTCTCCGTTCCCATGGACGCAAGAGCTCTGGACGGCCGCTCCATTGGCAATGTCACGCACAGCACAGTTCCCCTTAATCTGCAGGTATCTGGCAATCACAGCGAGTCAATACAGCTTCTCCTCATTGAATCTCCCCACGTCCCTGATGTTTTGGGATTTTCTTGGCTCCAGAAGCACAACCCAGATATTGACTGTACCATGGGTTCAATCCTGGGTTGGAGCCCGTTCTGTCACTCACGTTGCCTTAAGGCGGCGCAGACTCCCCCTGGAACGTCCTGCTCCAGGTTTAAGTAAAGCCTCAGATCTCTCTGCCGTTCCCGCAGACTACCATGACCTCCTGGAGGTATTCAGCAAGGCTCGTGCTACCTCTCTTCCTCCACATCATCCCTACGATTGCGCTGTTGACCTCCTCCCAGGCACCACACTTCCTCGAGGCCGGCTATATTCCCTGTCTGACCCTGAGACTGAGGCCATAGAGGAGTATATTGAGGACTCTCTGGCTGCTGGGAGCATTCTCCCTTCTGCCTCCCCTGCCAGTGCAGGGTTCTTCTTTGTGGAAAAAAAGGACAAGACCCTGTGTCCCTGTATCGACTACCGGGGCCTTAATGACATTACATTAAAGAATCGTTACCCCCTGCCACTCCGCTCCTCTGCTTTTGAACCTCTCCAGGGGGCTACCATCTTTTCCAAACTGGACCTGTGGAATGCTTACCACCTTGTTCGAATACGCGAAGGAAACGAGTGGAAGTCGGTCTTCAACTGTCACGTTCCTGACCTTATTTCCTTTGTTTAGTCTTTGTATAGTTGGTCAGGACGTGAGCTGGGTGGGCATTCTATGTTTTGTGTTTCTATGTTGGGTTTGTTGTTTGGCATAATATGGTTCTCAATCAGAGGCAGGTGTTTGTCATTGTCTCTGATTGGGAACCATATTAAGGTTGCCTGTTTTCACTGTTTGTTTGTGGGTGATTGTTTCCTGTCTTTGTGTTCTGCACCAGATAGGACTGTCTCGGTTTTCACGTTTGTTATTTTGTATTTTGTATAGTGTTCACGTTATCGTCTTTTTTTGTTATTAAACAYGTTGAACACTAGCCGCGCTGCAGTTTGGTCCTCCTCTCCTTCATCCCAGGAAGAAAGCCGTAACAGAATCACCCACCAAACTCGGACCAAGCAGCGTGGTAATGGGCAGCAGCAGCAGCGAAGTCAGGAATTATGGACATGGTAGCAGAATCTGGACTACACTACTTGGGAGGAGATAGACAGGTGGGCGATCGACCCAGGGAGAATGCCGGGGCCCGCCTGGCATCTCTGGAGTTATTTTGTATTTTGTATAGTGTTCACGTTATCGTCTTTTTTTGTTATTAAACATGTTGAACACTAGCCGCGCTGCAGTTTGGTCCTCCTCTCCTTCATCCCAGGAAGAAAGCCGTAACATCAGCACTGCCAGTGGACACTATGAGTACCTGGTCATGCCGTTTGGACTCACCAACGCTCCCGCTGTTTTCCAGGAGAATCAGTTGTTTGTAAAAGCAGAGAAGTGCAAATTCCACCGCTCCACAATCTCCTTTCTAGAATATGTTATCGCTGAAGGAAATGTCCAGATGGATCCGGATAAGGTGAGAGCGGTGGTGTATGGCACCAACCCATATCCAGCGTGCAGCTACAATGGTTCCTGTGGTTTGCTAATTTCTACCGCTGTTTCATTCGGGGCTACAGCACCCTGACGGCTCCCCTCTCTGCACTCACCTCTCCCAAGGTACTGTTCACATGATCCCTAGTAGTAGACAGAATGCAGGATCCATCAGGAGCCCTTCCCACGTCACGCCGGATCAACAGGGTTTAATGCCTCATCTCGCTCGCCAGGCGTCCCAGCGGGATCATCAGTTTGGAATGGGATGAGGTTGGGGTGGAGGGTCACTTCTTTTTTGTTTTCTTTTCCTGTTTATACTGAATGTATTATTACTTAAACTCTGTGTATTTTTTCCTGTTTTGTCTTTTTTTCACTTTTGTGTCAGCCTACGGGTACATGTTTTATCAACTTAAAAATGTAAATGGATAATGTACTTGTAAACCCCCAACAAAAAATGACAAACATAATAAATTATTTGATTCAGTATTGGCCAGACCCCCTAGCAGCAAACTAAAAACTTAACAGAATCATGATTCTACAAGCCTCGTTCACCATAGTTTTTTTGGAGCTGTCATTTGTGACACTTTTTAACGAGGGATTCAAACAATGTACATTTGTGATACATACAAAAACAGTTATTTATTGATAGCTTTGAAACAAGGTCTAGATGTTGCTGCATCCGGACTAGTTTGTGAACGACTCTCGGCAGAATACTAGTGATGGGACACTGGATACCGATGCTCCAATGCAGCTTTCAAAGCACTACTGATCCGACACAATGTACTGATGCTCGTTTAAAGTAAGATTACCACGTGAACAATGATGTCCAAAGCTTTGTTTGATTCATGCTTTTTCGTAACGTGTCTTGCAAAATGAGAGATTGCATGCTTTCAATGCCAAGTTGCTTACAAATATAGTTCAGATTTTTTTCCCAGTCAGAGCACCTGAAAGGCAGCTCTGATAGGGTCGTGCATCATAAAACTTTTAGACATGGGTTGAGTCCCCACCAAATCAAAACTACACGGCAGAGAAATCTATCTTGAAATCGCAACACACTAATATCAAATCTTGAGAGAGCCTATTTAGATTTTTTTTTTCTTAAACAGTGATTGTAAATTAATCAGCTCTAGGTGTTATTGGCTAATTATTTAACTGAAGTTTTTGTGAATATATAATGGTGAGTTGAAAAGTTAAATTCAAAAGGAAAGTTTACAGGCAGTTACCGCGTGATAAATTATATAAAAAGCTTCGATTGATCCAACTTGTTGCTTTGAAAACATAAAACGCTGTTGGACACCATTTACAGATTAATCTAGATATTCTTCTCCATCACTTGGCAGGTGGCTCAGCCTGTAGAGCAGCGGAGAGTCACTAGTGAGATTCTTGTCATGGGGAGTCACAGGATTGGGTCCCCATATTGGCTAAATGTATTTTAAATTATCCATTTTTGACAAGCATAGGCAGTTAATATTTTTTTCTTTAACATTGTAATTCATGCAATGGCGCCACCATCTTTAGTAAATGCGTAAACTTGTGGTAAAAAGCAGGTTGCATGTTTCAAAGTAACATTACCACGTGACTAATGACGTCCGACGTGCTTTTTCGAAATGTATGTTGCAAAATTCCAAGATCCCACTAAATTTGTTTTGGTGTTGGTACTACGAATTGCTCTCAGACTCCGACATTTATTGAAAAAGAATGTCAGCACATAAAGTACCTTCAAAAGGTATTCCTTGACTTATTCCGCATTTTGTTGTAGTAAAAAAGTTATTAAATAGATTTGTCACCCATTTACACACAATAACCCATAATGACACAGTGAAAAGATGTTTTTAGATTTTTTTGCAAATGTATTGAATATGAAATACAGAAATATCTCATTTAAATAAGTATTCACACCCCTAAGTCAATACTTTGCAGAAGCAGCTTTGGCAGCGATTAAAGCTGTAAGTCTTTCTGGGTAAGTCTCTAAGAGCTTTCCACACCTGGATTGTGCAACATTTGCCCATCATATTTTTTCTTAAATTCTTCAGGCTCTGTCAAATTGGTTGTAGATCATTGCTTGATCAATCCTTTTTCTCTAGGATTTTGCCTGTGCTTCGATGACAAGCATACACATAAGATGATACAGACACCACGATGCTTTAAAATATGGAGAGTGGTACTCAGTAATGTGTTGTATTGGATTTTCCCCAAACATAATGCTTTGTATTCAGAACAAAAAGTGAATTGCTTTGCCACATTTCTTGAAGGATTACTTCAGTGCCTTGTTGCAAACAGGATGCATGTATTGGAATATTTGTATTCTCTACAGCCTTCCTTCTTTTCACTCTGTCATTTAGGTTAGTATTGTGGAGTAACTACAATGTTGTTGATCTATCCTTAGTTTTCTCCTATTACAGCCATTCAACTCTGCAACAGCTAAGAGCTTCCCAGTGACACGAGCCTACCAGATGAGCTAAATAACTTCTATGCTCACTTCGAGACAAGTAACACTGAAACATGCATGAGAGCATCAGCTGTTCCGGACGACTGTGTGATCACGCTCTCCGCAGCCGATGTGAGTAAGGGACTTCAAACAGTTTGAAACAATTCACAAGGGCCGCAGGGCCAGATGGATTACCAGGACGTGTACTCCGGGCATGCGCTGACCAACTGGAAAGTGTCTTCACTGACATTTTCCACCTCTCCCTGTCTGGATCTGGTAAACCAACATGTTTCAAGCAGACCAAGAACACTAAGGTAACCTGCCTAAATGACTACTGACCCGTTGCACTCACGCGGTGGCCATGAAATGCTTGGAAAGGCTGTTCATGGCTCACATCAACACTATTATCCCAGAAACCTTAGACCCACCTCCAATTTGTATACCGAACCAACAAAATAATCCACCAAAATGGATGCAATCCCTATTGCACTCCACACTGCCCTTTCACATCTGGACAAAAGGAAACACCTACAGTGGAGAACAAAGTATTTGATACACTGCTGATTTTGCAGGTTTTCCTACTTACAAAGCATGTAGAGGTCTGTAATTTTTATCATAGGTACACTTCAAACTGTGAGAGACGGAATCTAAAACAAAAATCCAGAAAATCACATTGTATGATTTTTTAAGTAATTAATTTGCATTTTATTGCATGCATAAGTATTTGATCACCTACCAACCAGTAAGAGAATTCTGTCTCTCACAGACCTGTTAGGTTTTTTTTTTAAGAAGCCCTCCTCTTCCACTCATTACCTGTATTAACTGCACCTGTTTGAAACTCGTTACCGTATAAAAGACACCTGTCCACACACTCAATCAAAACAGGACTCCAACCTCTCCACAATGGCCAAGACCAGAGAGCTGTGTAAGGACATCAGGGATACAAATTGTAGACTGCACAAGGCTGGGCATGGGCCACAGGACAATAGGCAAGCAGCTTGGTGAGAAAGCCAACAACTTGTTGCGCAATTATTAGAAAATGGAAAAAAGTGCAAGATGACGGTCAATCACCCTTGGTCTGGGCTCCATGCAAGATTCCACCTCGTGGAGCATCAATGATCATGAGGAAAGGTGAGGGATTCAGCCAGAACTACACCGCAGACCTGGTCAATGACCCTGAAGAGAGCTGGGGACCACAGTCTCAAAAGAAAACCATTAGTAACACACTACGGCCGTCATGGATTAAAATCCTGCAGCGCACGCAAGGTCCCCCTGCTCAAGCCAGCGCAATTTCCAGGCCCGTCTTGAAGTTTGCTAATGGACCATCTGGATGATCCAGAGGGAGAATGGAGAAGGTCATGTGGGTCTGATGAGACAAAAAATAGAGCTTTTTTGGTCTAAACTCCAACTCGTCGTGTTTGGAGGAAGAAGAAGGATGAGTACAACCCCAAGAACACCATCCCAACCGTGAAGCCATGGAGGTGGAAACATTCTTTGGGGATGCTTTTCTGCAAAGGGGACAGACGACTGGCCAACCATTATTGAGGCGGAGGAGGATGGGGCCCATGTATCGCGAGAATCTTGGCCCAACAAACCTCCTTCCCTCAGTAAGCGCATTGAAGATGGGTCGTGGCTGGGTCTACCAGCAATGACAACGACCAAAACACCACAGCCAGGGCAACTAAAGGAGTGGCTCCGTGAGAAGCATTCTCAAGGTCCTGGAGTGGCCTAACCAGTCTCCAGACCTGAACACACAATAGAAAATCTTTGGAGGGAGCTAAAAGTCCGTAATTGCCAGCGACAGCCCCGAACTGAAGGATCTGAGAAAGGTCTGTATGGAGGGAGTGGCCAAAATCCCTGCTGCAGTTTGTGCCAAACCCTGGTCAAGAACTACAGGAAACGTATGATCTCTGTAATTGCAAACAAAGGTTTCTGTACCAAATATTAACTTCTGCTTTTCTGATGTATCAAATACTTATGTCATGCAAGAAAATGCWAATTAATTACTTAAAAATCATACAATGTGATTTTCTGGATTTTTGTTTTAGATTCCGTCTCTCACAGTTAAAGTGTACCCATGATAAAAATTACAGACCTCTACATGCTTTGTAAGTAGGAAAACCTGCAGAATCGGCAGTGTATCAAATACTTGTTCTCCCCACTGTATGTGAGAATGCTATTCATTGACTACAGCTCAGCATTCAACACCATGGTGCCCTCAAAGCGCATCACTAAGCTCAGGACCCTGGGACTAAACACCTCCCTCTGCAACTGGATCCTGGACTTCGTGACAGTCCGCCCCCAGGTGGTAAGGGTAGGTAACCACACATCCACCACGCTGATCCTCAACACAGGGTCCCCTCAGGGGTGTGTGCTCAGTCCCCTCCTGTACTCCCTGTTCACTCATAACTGTAAACCAGGCTTGACTCCAACACCATCATTAAGTTTGCTGATGACATAACAGTGGTAGGCCTGATCACCGACAACGATGAGACATCCTATAGGGAGGTGGTCAGAGACCTGACCGTGTGGTGCAAGGAGAACAACCTCTCCCTCAACGTGATCAATACAAAGGAGATGATTGTGGACTAAAGGGAAAGGAGGACCGAGCACGCCCCCGTTCTCATCGATGGGGCTGTAGTGGAGCAGGTTGAGAGCTTCAAGTTCCTTGGCGTCCACATCACCAACAAAGTAACATGGTCTAAGCACACCAAGACAGTCGTAAAGAGGGCATGACAAAACCTATTCCCCCTCAGGAGATTGAAAAGATTTGGCATGGGTCCTCAGATCCTCAAAAGGTTTTACAACTGCACCGCTGAGAGCATCCTGATGGGTTGCATCACTGCCTGGTATGGCAACTGCTCGACCTCCAACCGTAAGGCACTACAGAGGGTAGTGCGTACGGCCCAGTACATCACCGAAGGCAAAGCTTCCTGCCATCCAGGATCTCTATACCAGACAGTGTCAGAGGAAGGCCCTAAAAATTGTCAAAGACTCCAGCCACCTTAGTCTTAGACTAAGGTCACAGTCATAGACTGTTTTCGGTGCATGTGTCAAATACAATTTGATATGGTGAAATCCCTGAGCGGTTTCCTTCCTCTCCGGCAACTGAGTTAGGAAGAATGCCTGTATCTGTGTATTGACTGGGTGTATTGACAACATCTAAAGTGTAATTTATACCACGCTCAAAGGGATATTCAATGTCCGCTACCAATACTATAGGTGCTCTTTTTTGCAAGACATTGGAAAACCTCCCTGGTCTTTGTGGTCGAATCTATGTTTAAAATTCACTGCTCAACTGAGGGACCTTACAGATGATTGTAAACTCAGCAAAAAGAGGAACGTCCCTTTTTCAGGACCCTGTCTTTCAAAGATAATTCGCAAAAATCCAAATGACTTCACAGATCTTCATTGTAAAGGGTTTAAACACTGTTTCCCATGCTTGTTCAATGAACCATAAACAATTAATGACCATACACCTGTGGAACGGTCGTTAAGACACTAACAGCTTACAGATGGTAGGAAATTAAGGTCATATTTATGAAAACTTAGGTCACTAAAAAGGCCTTACTACTGACTCTGAAAAACACCAAAAGAAAGATGACCATGGTCCCTGCTCATCTGCGTGAACGTGCCTTAGGCATGCTGCAAGGAGGCAAGGGGACAGCAGATGTGGCCAGGGCAATACATTGCAATGTCCGTACTGTGAGACAGCTCTACAGGGAAACAGGACGGACAGCTGATCGTCCTCGCATTGGCAGACCACGTGTAACAACACCTGCACAGGATTGGTACATCCGAACATCACACCTGCAGGACAGGGACATGATGGCAACAACAACTGCCCGTGTTACACCAGGAACGCACAATCCCTCCATCAGTGCTCAGACTGTCCGTAATAGGCTGAGAGAGGCTGGACTGAGGGCTTGCAGGTCCTCACCAGACATCACCGGCAACAACGTCGCCTATGGACGCAAACCCACTGTCGCCGGACCAGACAGAACTGGCAAAAAGTGCTCTTCACTGACGAGTCGCAGCTTTGTTTCACCAGGGGTGATGGTCGGATTCGCGTTTACCGTCGAAGGAATGAGCGTTACACCGAGGCCTGTACTCTGGAGCGGGATCGATTTGGAGGTGGAGGGTCCGTCATGGTAGGGCGGTGTGTCACAGCATCATCGGACTGAGCTTGTCGTCATTGCAGGCAATCTCAATGCTGTGCGTTACAGGGAAGACATCCTCCTCCCTCATGTGGTACCCTTCCTGCAGGATCATCCTGACATGACCCTGGAGGGGTGATGCTGGAGCATGACAATGCCAAAACGCACAGAACGAGCAGTATGACTGATTTCCTGCAAGACAGGAATGTCAGTGTTCTGCCATGGCCAGCGAAGAGCCTGGGTCTCAATACCATTGAGCACGTCTAGGACCTGGTGGATCAGAGGGTGAGGGCTACGGCCATTCCCCACAGAAATGTCCGGGAACTTGCAGGTGTCTTGGTGGAAGAGCAAGAACATCTCACAGCAAGAACTAGCAATTTGGGTGCAGTCCATGAGGAGGAGATGCACTGCAGTACTTACTGCAACTGGTGGCCACATCAGATACTGACTGTTACTTTTGACCCCCCCCCCTTTGTTCAGGTACACATTATTCCATTTCTGTTAGTCACATGTCTGTGGAACCTGTTCAGTTTATTTCTCAGTTGTTGAATATTGTTATGTTCATACAAATCTTTACACATTAAGTTTGCTGAAAATAAACGCAGTTGATAGTGAGAGGACGTTTCTTTTTTTGCTGTTTATGTGTAGGGTACAGAGATGAGGTAGTCATTAAAACATAATGTTAAACACTATTATTGCACACAAAGGGAGTCCATGCAACTTATTGTGACTTGTTAAGCAGATTTGACCTCCTGAACTTTTTAGGCTTGCCATAAAAAAGTGGTTGAATACTTATTGACTCAACACATTTCAGCTTTAAATGTTTGATTAATTTGTAAACATTTAGAAAAACATAATTCCACTTTGACATTATGGGGTATTGTGTGTAGGTCAGTGACAAAAAATCTCAATTTAATACATTTTTACTTCAGGCTGTAACACAACAAAATGTGGCTGAAATGTATTCCTGACCAGCCGATGTCACTAGTGTATGGATGCCCATTCCTGCCACCCATTGTTTAAAATATAAACGTCAATACTATCTCAAAATGTCGAGGTGGGAGGTTATTCTCATGGGGCCCAGAATTTTTCCTGATCTGGTAGGCTAACCTAAGCAGGTAAAACTCTGGACCCTAGGAATAAATCAGCTGTGAAATGTTATTAGACGGGCAAACGTTATAAATCCTGTTGAGCTGACAGCCATTTTGAATTGTTTATCTATGGTTTTAGTTATCAATCTAGCAAGAGGGCAATATTGTATTAATCCCAACTCAGTTGCTGGAGAGGAAGGAAAGCCCTCAGGGAATTCACCATGAGGCCAATGGGAACTTTGAAGGCCTTGATAGAATAAAACTGAGGATGGATCAACAACACTGTAGTTACTCCAAATAAACTAACCTAAATGACAGAGTGAAAAGAATGAAGCCAAAACATGCATCCTGTTTGCAATAAGGCACTGAAGTAAAACTGCAAAAAATGTGGCAAAGAAATGAACTTTTCCCTGAATACAAAGCTTTATGTTTGGGGCAAATCCAACACAACACATCACTAAGTACCACTCTTTATATTTTCAAGCATGGTGGTGGCTGCATCATGTTATGGGTATGCTTGTCATCCGCAGGGACTAGGATGTATTTTAGGATAAAAATCAACGGAATAGAGCTCAGACACTCTGAGATAAATTCACCTTTCAGTAGGACAATAACCTAAAATACAAAGTCAAATACACACTGGAGTTGCTCACCAAGATGATAGTGAATGTTCCTGCAATGTTCCCTCCTCCTGTGATTGCAGCATCCCCTAAAATACTGTCTCTTTCATTGCAGTTCACGCCCTCTGCCTCCTATATAAGCTGAGGTGCACATCTGTTAGGGCAGTTTGGGGAGCGGGAGTGTGCTGGAGTACAAGCTGGCTACAAAGGTCTGAGCAGGGGAGCTCTGGCTGGAGCTAGCTCATAGTGGCATCCATCATAAACATAGCTCACCCTGTGTTCAGGGTTGCAGGCTATCGTTTGTAGTTCTTCACCACTCCCTGTGCTCCCCCGTACTTGTGATGATGGTGGCTTCACCATGTAGATTTGTTATGATAATGACAATGTAAGTTATTGCTTTAAAAGTGACAGTAATGTCATTGTAGTCTTATTTATAATTATCGGAGTAGTTTTTAGATTTTTTTGTAAATTTATGAAGAAAAAATAAATACATTTATAAATTTATTTATACAATATACACACACACCTTATTTACATAGGTATTCAGACCATTTACTTATGGACTCGAAATTGAGCTCAGGTGCATCCTGTTTCCATTGATCATCCTTGAGATGTTTCTACAACTTGATTGGAGTCCACCTGTGGTAAATTCAATTGATTGGACATGATTTGGAAAGGCACACACCTGTCTATATAAGGTCCCACAGTTGACTGTGCATGTCAGAGCAAAACCCAAGCCATGAGGTTGAAGGACTTGTCCGTAGAGCTCCAAGACAGGATTGTGTCGAGGCACATATCTGGGGAAAGGTACCAAAATATGTCTGTAGCATTGAAGGTCCCCAAGAAGAAAGTGGCCTCCATCATTTTTAAATGGAAGAAGTATGGAATCACCTAGACTCTTCCTAGAGCTAAGTACAGATAGATCCCTGATGAAACCCTGCTCCAGAGTGCTCAGGACCTCAGACTGGGGCGAAGGTACACCTTCCAACAGGAAGGAATACTTTCCGAAGGCACTGTAGCTGTGTAGGAGTCCACCTTGGGGCCCTTCAAACAAAACACAATAATTTCATTGATACAGGCCTGGTTCGGGGCCCCTGGTTTGTCCTGGGTTATGCCAAATGCAAACAGCTTGTAAATTGTGATCAGTCCAAATGACACCTGTTCCAATGTGCGGTTTATGGTCTGATCGTCTCTGATTACGTCTTTCTACTCGGCTGGAAATGCTGAGTCACAGGTTGCGTCTCAAATGACACCCTATAGAGTGTACTTCTTTTGACCAGAGCCCGTAGGTCACTCCTACTTTTGACCAAGGGCTATGGGTGCCATTTGCGACGCAGCCAACATCATTTAGCAGCTGAGTTGTATTTTGTTCATGGCTTTATGATCTTGGCAGCAGAGTCAGAAGTCGTAACGCACACTGCCAGAACCATTTGAGGATGGAAATGGTCAGACCTAAGCGGAGCATTTATTATCGAGCTTCTCTGGCTTTTTTTTTATTGCAGTTTAAATAATCTAATGAAGGAATCATAAACACTTTATTGCACGACTGGAAATCTTTTCTGAAAAGGCTTCTGTGCTGTAGTAAGCCCGTCATAAATTTGGTAAAATGTCAATGTTGTTTCATTAACTTGTTTTCATGCAATGTTTGGTACACTAAATAATCATTGAAATCCTTAGCTATGCGTCAGTCAAGTACCCTTGATATTATTAATATGGAAACGAGGGACGGAAATGGATGACTGTTTAAAGTGTGTGTGTGCACGCACTTGTGCATACATGTATGCATAAGTGTTCTTATCCCTTAGTTTTCTAATCTCATCAGATGTCTTCCAGACAGCCAGGAAACCAGCTTAAAAGGACACGTTGAACATCATGCTTTAAAATACTATTTTCACTAGAGGGCAACGTTGCTTCTTTGAAACAGACCAACTCAGTCAGATATACTGTAGTAGTATTCACCAAAACTTGTCCCCGGAGAACTACAGTAAGCAGGCTTTTGCTCCAGCCCAGCACTAGAACACTTAACTGAACTGATCATCCACTCATCAGGTCCTCTCTCAAAATACAATGTAGTTCATTCATCTGTTCTGTACTTTGAGATAGTGCTCCAGATTTGCTTTGCAAATAAGCTGTGCTAAAAACATGACGACATATCCCTATCCTACAGTAAGTCTGCACGTAATTGATATTACCTTGGTAACATCTGCACTCATTTAAAACAGAGCTTCATCGCCCCCACCAACACGAAGCAGTGAGCCTAATCAAACAACTCAAGGTATCCACGATCTTGTTTAAGTGTACATGTCAATTTATAAAAGATGACATGAAAAGCCAATTAATTGTACAATGTGTTAGTTAATTTTTCTTATAAGAGAGGGAAATGGAGATTGAGACCGGAAGAATCCAAGAGAGGCAGGCTGTTGTATAGAGAAAAGGCAATGGTCCAGCAGAACACAAACAATCCTACGGCCCCTCACATATTCTGACATTACAGTGAAATAAGAGCTGATGGGGAGAGAAGCTTATGTTGGCAGGCAAGTGGCATGTGATCAAGGCTCCAGGCGCCAAGGTCTCCAGTTTGTCCGGCTCTGGGATGATTAGTGATAGCCAGGAGGGCTCACATCACATCACAATGACACTGGACCGGAACCTAATTGCTGAATAAATAGTAGTGTCGCTAAGGGGTGTTGTTCAACTGGTCAATTGTTTGATAAAGAGTGATTCCCATGGCTAAATTGTAGACGGTGATCATCAGCAGAAGCCCTAGAGAGGTTTTACAGTGAACTGTGGCAGAATATTAGGGCTTCTATCAGTCACTCCTCTCCATTCAGTTGCTTTAGTTACAGGGGCTGTGCTTGTCTTTGATATCTGTAAAATCCCTGATTTGGAACAGAGTGCTCAATAGTTCTTGAATAATACGTCCTTTTTTCACACTGTTCAAAACACTTACGTTCAATTTGCATGAGCTAAATACGGTCTGAAATTTCCAACTTAAATGGACATTTTCAGCACTAGAAGAACCGTTATGTCCGTGTTTGTAAAATGTCATATTCATCATTAAGACAAAAGTAGATACATTTGCACAAGTATTCACAAGTATTCTGGTAGCCTTTGTCATGTCACATGTAGTCATTTTCGACAAAGTGCTAAACATTTTTTTTTACGTTATCCTCTATGGTCAAAGATACTAACCCTAACACATCCCATTAAACCAACCACAATGTGCTCGCTGAGAGACATTGGCCCTTTGGAGCCACTTTACGGTGATACTTGGAATCCTCCCTGAAGCTTCATATCACCACGAAGAGTCCAAGTTGAAATACAGTATATGACACATACTCCTTGTCTCACCGTGTTGGACGGACATTATAAAATGATGGAATATTTAGCTAGTCTCTCTCCTCGTAGTATACTGTACCTGCTGAGTTCCAGGTATGTACTGTATGCATACTATGCAATGACACTCCACTCACAGAAATAATGTGTTTTCATTATTATTTCAAGATTGGGGAACCAAAAAATGTAGCAGGGACTCAATAAACCGCTCAGCTGGTCTCCAGATTGTTTATACTGGAGAGAGACTTATCTTCACCCTGTCCGTACAGGAGAATAGGTTAGTGTTGGACACCGGACACAGAGGATACTCCAGACCAGTCTTCTAGACCATTATTCATCATCTGGCTCTTCATGACCAGAATGACATTAAATCAGAAGGGATATTCAGGGCTTATTTCCAAAATGTCCTCTCGAGAGGCTACCTCAGAGTGAGGGCTGGACATTTCAGTCGACCATGTTTATGTGGAAAAACAGGGAGGTGGGACCCTTTGATCCTGGAACCATTTCCTTTAGTGACGAAATGCTTTCAGGACTGGACTGGTCGTAGCGGTACATTTACTTCCTATGCACAGGGGTGCTCATGGGAATGGAAGATTTCTTTAATCACTGAGTTTGACCTTTTTGACCTGAAGATCACAAATGCATCTAAGCTACATACTTAAAAGTTTATTAAAGGATAAGAAGAAAAAGTTATGAAATTACATTTGAATTCACAATGCAGATATGATCCTGCATATGACCAATGTGGTTACAATACCACGTTGGTAAATAGTCATTTTTTGTTCGACCGAATAGGAAAAAAATCTGTGAGCATTTGAAATTAGATCAGGATAAAAAAAATGTTGTTAGGTAGTCCAACATTCTCCCCGACATGCAACCATCCCAGGGGCAGGGTAGAAAGGAAGGTGATCCGGCTGCTTCTGCCTGCCAGCCAGCCAGATCCCAAACAGTTGCACCTGATTCATTATAGCTAGTCAAAGTACAGAAAAAGAATCAATCATTTTGCCAACATTGTCCCTAGTACTTTGACTTCGGTTTGCAGTATGACAAAGTCACTCACAAATATCGTTTATACAGATGTTATTACCAACTTCTGGGGTAGCTACAGTGCCTTCAGAAAGTGTTCATACCCATTGACTTATTCCACATCTTGTTGTTAGAGCCTGAATTCAAAATGGATTAAAATGATTTATTTCCTCACCCATCTACACACAAAAAGTTTCTCTCAAATTTTCTGCACACATTTGTTTACATCAATGTTAGTGAGCATTTCGCCTTTGCCATCCACCAGACAGGTGTGGCATATCAAGAAGCTGATTAAACAGCATGATCATTACACAGGTGCACCTTGGACAGTAAAATGCCACTCTAAAATGCACAGTTGTGTCACAACACAATTCCACAGATGTCTCAAGTTTTGAGTGAGTGTGTAATTGGCATGCTGATTGCAGGAATGTCCACCAGAAATTTGAATGTTTATTTCTCTACCATAAGCCACCTCAGTAGTTTTAGAGAATTTGCCAGTACGTCCAACTAGCCTCTCAACTGCAGACCACGTGTATCCACACCAGCCCAGGACCTCCACATCCGGCTTCGACAACTGCGGGATAGTCTGAGACCAGCTGATGAAACTGAGGGTTTGCACAATAATTTCTACACAAACTTTCCTGTCTCAGGAAAGCTCATCTACGTGCTCGTCTTCCTCACAGACTTCAGTGGGCAAATGCTCACTTTCGATGGCCATCGGCATGCTGGAAAAGTGTGATGAAAGGATGAATCCCGGTGTCAACGATACTGGGCAGATGGCATGTATGGCGTTGTATCGGCGAGAGGTTTGCTGATGTCAATGTTGTGAACATAGTGCCCCATGGTGGCGGTGGGGTTATGGTATGGGCAGGCATAAGGTATGGGTGGACAACGAACACAATTGCATTTTATTGATTGCAATTTGAATGCACAGAGATACCGTGACGAGATCCTGAGGCCCATTGCCAAAAAGATCATCAAGGGCATTAACCACCCGAGCCACTGCCTGTTCACTCCGCTAACATTCAGAAGGCGAGGTCAGTACAGGTGCATCAAAGCTGGGACAGAGAGACTGAGAAACAACTTCTATCTCAAGGCCATCAGACTGTTAAACAGCCATCTCTAGCATATTAGAGGCTGCTGCCTATAGGCACACTGTTAATCACTGGCCACTTTAAGGAATGGAACACTAGTCACTTTAATGTTTACATATCTGACATTACTCATCTTATATGTATATACTGTATTCTATAATATTCTACGGTACCTTAGTCACTTAATAATGTTTGCATATCTTGCATTACTCATATCATATGTAAACTCAGGGAAAAAAAGAAACGTTCCCTCACTATCAACTGCGTTTATTTTCAGCAAACTTAACATGTGTAAATATTTGTATGAACATAACAAGATTCAACAACTGAGACATAAACTGAACAAGTTCCACAGACATGTGACTAAGAGCAATGGAATAATGTGTCCCTGAACAAATCGGGTCAAAGTAACAGTCAGTATCTGGTGTGGCCACCAGCTGCATTAAGTACTGTAGTGCATCTCCTCCTCATGGACTGCACCAGAATTGCCAGTTCTTTCTGTGAGATGTTAACCCACTCTTCCACCAAGACACCTGCAAGTTCGCTGACATTTCTGGGGGGAATGGCCCAAGCCCTCACGTGCTCAATGGTATTGAGATCCGGGCTCTTCGCTGGCCATGGCAGAACACTGACATTCCTGTCTTGCAGGAAATCAGTCATTCTGCTCGTTCTGTGCGTGGTGGCATTGTCATGCTGGAGGGTCATGTCAGGATGTGCCTGCATGAAGGGTACCACATGAGGGAGGATGATGTCTTCCCTGTAATGCACAGCGTTGAGATTGCCTGCAATGACRACAAGCTCAGTCCGATGATGCTGTGACACACCGCCCCAGACCATGACGGACCCTCCACCTCCAAATCGATCCCGCTCCAGAGTACAGGCCTCGGTGTAACGCTCATTCCTTCGACGATAAATGCGAAACTGACCATCACCCCTGGTGAGACAAAACCGCAACTCGTCAGTGAAGAGCATTTTTTGCCAGTCCTCTCTGGTCCAGCGAAGGTGGGTTTGTGCCCATAGGCGACCTTGTTGCCTGTGATGTCTGGTGAGGACCTGCCTTACAACAGGCCTACAAGCTCTCAGTCCAGCCTCTCTCAGCCTATTGCGCACAGTCTGAGCACTGATGGAGGGATTGTGCGTTCCTGGTGTAACTCGGGCAGTTGTTGTTGCCATCTTGTTCCTGTCCCGCAGGTGTGATGTTTGGATGTACCGATCCTGTGCAGGTGTTGTCACACGTGTTCTGCCACTGCAAGGACGATCATCTGTCCATCCTGTCTCCCTGTAGCGCTGTCTTAGGCGTCTCCCAGTACGGACATTGCAATTTATTGCCCTGGCCACTTCTGCTGTCCTCATGCCTCTTTGCAGCATTCAGGCAGATGAGCAGGGACCATGGGTCTTCCTTTTGGTGTTTTTCAGAGACCGTAGAAAGGCCCCTAGTGTCCTAAGTTTTCATAAATGTGACCTTAATTTCCTACCGTCTGTAAGCTGTTAGTGTCTTAACGACCGTTCCACAGGTGCATGTTCATTAGTTGTTTATGGTTCATTGACCAAGCATGGGAAACAGTGTTAAAACCCTTTACATTGAAGATCTGTGAAGTTATTTGGATTTTTGCAAATTATCTTTGAAAGACAGGGTCCTGAAAAAGGGATGTTTCTTTTTTTGCTGAGTTTATGTACTGTTTTCTATACTATTCTACTATATCTTAGTCCGTTCCACTCTGACATCGCTCGTCCATATGTATACAGTCTTAATTCATTCCTACTTAGATTTGTATGTATTGGGTATATGTTGTGTAATTTTTTAGATATTACTGCATCGTCACTAGAACCTAGAGGCACAAGCATTTCGCTGCACTCGCAATAACATCTGCTTATCACGCATATGTGACTCCAGTGTAGATTTGGCCTTGTTTTAGGTTATTGTCCTGCTGAAAGGTGAATTAATCTGTCTGGTGGAAATCAGAATGAAACAGGTTTTCCACTAGGATTTTGCCGTTCCTTTTAATTTTTTATCCTGAAAAAATTCCCAGTTCTTAATGATTACAAGCTTACCATAACATGACGCAGCCACCGCTATGCTCAAATATATGGAGCATGGTACTATTGGATTTTCACCAAACATGACACTTTGTATTCAGGACAAAAAAAATATTAGTTATGCCATTTGTTTTTCATTATTACTTTGTCTTTTTGCAAACAGGGTGCAAGTTTTAGAAAAAAAAAATATTCTGTTCTGGCTTTCTTTTCACTCTGGGAATTAGGTTAGTATTGTGGAGTAACTACCATGTTGTTGATCCATCCTTGGTTTTCTCCTATCATAGCCATTTAAATCTAACTGTTTGTTTTAAAAAGTCACTCACCATTGGCCTTATAATAAAATCCCTGAACTGTTTCCTTCCTCTCCGGCAACTGAATTAGGAAGGACACCTGCATCTTTGTAGTGACTGGTTGTATTGACACACCATCTAAAGTGTAATTAACAACTTCACCATGCTCAAAGGATATATTCAATGTCTGCTTTTTTTTTACCCATATACCAATAGGAGCCCTTTGAGGCATTGGAAAACCTCCCTGGTCTTTGTGTTTGAAATTCACTGCTCGATTGAGGGACCTTACAAGTAAGTGTGCGGTACAGAGATGAGTTAGTCATTCAAAAATCCTTTTGAACACTATTATTGCACACAGTGAGTCCATGCAACTTATGTGACTTGTTAAGCAAATGTTTAATCCTGAACTTATTTAAGCTTGCCATAACAAAGGGGTTGAATACTTATTAAATCAGGACATTTCAGCTTTACATTTATTCATTTGTAAAGATGTAAAAAAAAAAATCCACTGACATTATGGGGTATTGTATGTAGGCAAGTGACAAAACAAATGGGTGTGAATACTTCCTGAAGGCATTGTAGCAAACTAGCTTTAGCTTGGTACCTAGCGCTAGCACCAATGTAACCAACCTGAAAACTGCAATCATTTTCAATATTCTTAGCAATGATTTAGGAATCCATGTGACTGAGTATTAGCTAGGCAGCCACTTGTTCTCTTAATGAAATTAAACTTCAGTTTATGAAAATAACTAGCTAGATAGGTGGTGGGTCGAAGCCATTAAAACGTGAAGTTGATCGATCCCGTCGAGTGAGGAGGAGATTTATTTTGTGTATGACAGTAAAACATAACTATAACATTTGTTGGCACCTTCAATTCTTGCACATTTATTCAAAGTATATTTCAGCACTCAGCCCTCAGGCAAATTTGCCGAACGACTAATCTTGGAACCAATCAGAACTCCCATACGTACCCCTCGTAATGAAGGCAGCCGATACAATGTAAACATAGCAGCTTGCATTTTCACAAGAGGCTGTCTGATGAAGATGAACAGATATAACTAGCTAGCTCCCAGACTGAAATAAGATAAATCTGTTTGAGTGCAGTTGAAATATGCAGCTTTCAATACAAATTGTCTTGATCATATAAAGAGGTAACTCTTTGACCATTTATCCAATTTATTGAAAGCTAGCCAATGTTACAGACTAGCCAGCCACTGTAAATGTACATTTGTGTTTCATTAGCTATCTCTGTCAGTGAATTCAATAGTTGACTCATGTTTTGTCAAGATTATACAGTGAGTCTCAATTCAAGTAACTAACTGCAGGCTTCAAGAAACATTCAATCATACATTGAGTGTACAAAACATTAGGAGAATTTTCCTAATATTGAGTTGCACACCTTTTTACCCTCAGAACAGCCTCAATTCATAGAGCCATGGACTCTACAAGGTGTCAAAAGCATTCCACAGGAATGCTGGGAGAGGTTGAATCCAATGCTTCCCACAGTTGTGTCAAGTTGTCTGGATGTCCTTTGGGTGGTGGATCGTTCTTAATACACACAGGAAACTGTTGAGCATGAAAAATCCAGCAGTGTTGCAGTTCTTGACACACACAAACCGATGCGCCTGGCAGCTACTACCATACCCCGTTCAAAGGCATTTCAATATTGTGTCTTACCCATTCACCCTCTGAATGGCACACACACTCAATTGTCTCGAGGCTTAAAAAATGGTCTTTAACATACCTCCCCCCCTTCACCGAAACTGAATGAAGTGGATTTAACATGTGACATCAATAAAGTGCCATGGCTTTCACCTGATCAGTCTGTCATGGAAAGAGCAGGTGTTCCTAGTGTTTTTAAACACTCAGTGTATAATTTGCATAGAAATCAAATAAAAGGATGTAGATAAAAATGTGTGTGTGTTTGCTAGAATGGTTTAAAAATGACAGCTGCATATGCATATTAGCCCATACATGGTAAGTTCCCCAGCAATAAAACCAAAAATGTCATTCAAACACCTCACTAACGAGGTGACACCGGTGCGGTTTACGTGCTATACTTGCTAAATGTCCAACCTCAAAACATAAATGGAAAAACTGAAACCTGTAATACATAGCATACCTTGCAATACAATGTGCTCTGCAATAAGATAACCAGAGTTAGATTTTGAATCCTGATAATAAACCATAACAGTTCCTAATACCATGGTGGGCATGCATAATGTTGGATGCATTGGAATATAATGTATGGAGAATGATCAAGAGCCTTTAAGATATAAGACGCAGTTGGGAAATGAATGTTTGAGTTTCAAATACTACATGTTCAGTGAATGTGAGTATATTTAGGTGGCTTAAATGAATAACTTTCTAACTGAAAGTGAACACTGCCAAAATCTATTCATTATTCTACTATGACAGATGTTTTCCATAATGTACATTTCATGCATATACAAAGAACACCATCACAAATAGCGTTTTATGTATTGAGTACCGAAGCAAATAGCTAAGGTGTCTCAGGCAGTATTTGAAGTATCTATACTGAAAAACATATAAATGCAACATGTAACAATTTCAACAATTTTAATGGAGTTACAGTTCACATAAAGAAATCAGTCAATTGAAATTCATTAGGCCCTATTCTATGGACTTCACATGACTGGGCAGGGGCACAGCCAGGGGTGGGCCTGGGATGACATAGACCCACCCACTGGGGGGCCAGGTCCAGCCATTGAGAATGAGTTCTTCCTCACAAAGGGCTTTATTACAAACGGAAATACTCCACAGTTTAATCAGCTGTCCGGGTGGCTGGTCTCAGACGATCCCGCAGGTGAAAAAGCTAGATGTGGAGGTCCTGAGCTGGCATGGTTACACATGGTTTGCGGTTGTGAGGCCGTTTGCACGCACTGCCAAATTGTATAAAATTATGTTGGAGGCAGCTTATGGTAGAAAAATGTACATGCAAAAGCTCTGGTGGACACTTTTGCAGTCAACATGCAATTTGCACACTCCCTCATCTTAAGATATCTATGGCATTGTGTTTTGTAACAAAACTGAACATTTTAGAGTGGCCCTTTATTGTCTGCAGCACAAGGTGCACCTGTGTAATGATCATGCTGTTTAATCAGCTTCTTGATATGCCACACCTGCCAGGTGGATGGATTATCTTGGCAAAGGAGAAATGCTCACAAACAAGGACGTCAATAAATTTGTGCACAAAATTGGAGATGAATAAGCTTCTTGTGCATATGGAAAAATGTATTTTATTTCAGCTCATGAAACATGGGAACAACACTTTGCATATTGCGTTTATATTTTTGTTCAGTAGTGTAACCTACCAATCAATGTACACTGCTCAAAAAAATAAAGGGAACACTTAAACAACACAATGTAACTCCAAGTCAATCACACTTCTGTGAAATCAAACTGTCCACTTAGGAAGCAACACTGATTGACAATACATTTCACATGCTGTTGTGCAAATGGAATAGACAATAAGGGTGGAAATTATAGGCAATTAGCAAGACACCCCCAAAAAGGAGTGATTCTGCAGGTGGTACCACAGACCACTTCTCAGTTCTATGCTTCCTGGTGATGTTTTGGTCACTTTTGAATGCTGGCCGGTCTCACTCTAGTGGTAGCATGAGACGGAGTCTACAACCCACACAAGTGGCTCAGTAGTGCAGTTATCCAGGATGGCACATCAATGCGAGCTGTGGCAAAAAGGTTTGCTGTGTCTGTCAGCGTAGTGTCCAGAGCATGGAGGCGCTACCAGGAGACAGGCCAGTACATCAGGAGACGTGGAGGAGGCCGTAGAGAGGGCAACAACCCAGCAGCGGACCGCTACCTCCGCTTTGTGCAAGGAGGTGCACTGCCAGCGCCCTGCAAAATGACCTCCAGCAGGCCACAAATGTGCATTGTGCTACCAGGTGGAAAAACCCTAGATCATTGTTAACTAATTTCCGCGACGCACTTAAAGGCCCTCCCCCGCCCCCCTTTCGGAAAAGCTGACCACGACTCCATTTTGTTGATTCCCGCCTACAAACAGAAACTAAACAACAAGCTCCGCGCGCTCAGGTCTGTTCAACGCTGGTCCGACCAATCTGAATCCACGCTTCAAGACTGCTTCGATCACGCGGATTGGAATATGTTCCGCATTGCGGTCCAACAACAATATTGACGAATATGCTGATTCGGTGAGCGAGTTCATTAGGAAGTGCATTGACGATGTCGTACCCACAGCAACGATTAAAACATTCCCAAACCAGAAACCGTGGATTGACGGCACATTCGCGTGAAACTGAAAGCGCGAACCACTGCTTTTAACCAGGGCAAGGTGACCGGAAGCATGACCGAATACAAACAGTGTAGCTATTCTCTCCGCAAGGCAATCAAACAGGCTAAGTCAGTACAGAGACAAAATCGAGTCGAATTCAAACAGCTCAGACACGAGGTATGTGGCAGGGTCTACAGTCAATCACGGATTACAAAAAGAAAACCAGCCCGTCGCGGACCAGGATGTCTTGCTCCCAGACAGGCTAAACAACTTTTTTGCCCGCTTTGAGGACAATACAGTGCCACTGACACGGCCCCCCAAAACCTGCGGGCTCTCCTTCACTGCAGCCGAGGTGAGTAAAACATTTAAACGTGTTAACCCTCGCAAGGCTGCAGGCCCAGACGGCATTCCCAGCCCGCTCCTCAGAGCATGCGCAGACCAGCTGGCTGGTGTGTTTACGGACATATTCAATCAACTCCTTATCCCAGTCTGCTGTTCCCACATGCTTCAAGAGGGCCACCATTGTTCCTGTTCCCAAGAAAGCTAAGGTAACTGAAGCTAAAGACTACGCCGATAGCACTCACTTCCGTCATCATGAAGTGCTTTGAGAGACTAGTCAAGGACCATATCACCTCCACCTTACCGGACACCCTAGACCCACTCCAATTTGCTTACCGACCCAATAGGTCCACAGGCGACGCATACGCAACCACACTGCACACTGCCCTAACCATCTGGACAAAGAGTACCCATGTGAGATGCTGTTCATCGATTACAGCTCAGACTTTAACACCATAGTACCCTCCAAACTCGTCATCAAGCTCGAGACCCGTGGTCTCGACCCCGCCCTGTGCAACTGGGTCCTGGATTCCTGACGGGCCGCCCCCAGGTGGTGAGGGTGAGGTAACAACATCCCGCTGATCCTCAACACTGGGGCCCCACAAGGGTGCGTTCTGAGCCCTCTCCTGTACTCCCTGTTCACCCACGACTGCGTGGCATGCACGCCTCCAACTCAATCATCAAATTTGCGGATGACACTACAGTGGTAGGCTTGATTACCAACAACGACGAGACGGCCTACAGGGAGGAGGTGAGGGCCTCGGAGTGTGGTGTCAGGAAAATAACCTCACACTCAACGTCAACCAACAAAGGAGATGATTGTGGACTTCAGGAAACAGCAGAGGGAGCACCCCCCTATCCACATCACGGGTCAGTAGTGGAGAAGGTGGAAAGTTTTAAGTTCCTCGGTGTACACATCACGGACAAACTGAATTGGTCACCCACACAGACAGCGTTGTGAAGAAGGCGCAGCAGCGCCTCTTCAACCTCAGGAGGCTGAAGAAATTCGGCTTGTCACCAAAAGCACTCACAAACTTCTACAGATGCACAATCGAGAGCATCCTGTCGGCTGTATCACCGCCTGGTACGGCAACTGCTCCGCCCACAACCGTAAGGCTCTCCAGAGGGTAGTGAGGTCTGCAGAACGCATCACCAGGGGCAAACTACCTGCCTCCAGGACACCTACACCACCCGATGTCACAGAAGGCAAAAGATCATCAAGGACAACAACCACCCAAGCCACTGCCTGTTCACCCGCTATCATCCAGAAGGCGAGGTCAGTACAGGTGCATCAAAGCAGGGACCAGAGAGACTGAAAAACAGCTTCTATCTCAAGGCCATCAGACTGTTAAACAGCCACCACTAACATTTACGGCCGCTGCCAACATACTGACTAACTCCAGCCACTTTAAAAATGGGAATTGATGGAAATTATGTAAAAATGTACCACTAGCCACTTTAAACAATGCCACTTAATATAATGTTTACATACCCTACATTACCCATCTCATATGTATATACTGTACTCTATATCATCTACTGCATCTTGCCATCTTTATGTAATACATGTACCACTAGCCACTTTAAACTATGCCACTTTATGTTTACATACCCTACGTACTCATCTCATATGTATATACCGTACTCTATACCATCTACTGCATCTTGCCTATGCCGTTCTGTACCACCACTCATTCATATATCTTTATGTACATATTCTTTATCCCTTTACACTTGTGTGTGTATAAGGTAGTAGTTTGGAATTGTTAGGTTAGATTACTTGTTGGTTATTACTGCATTGTCGGAACTAGAAGCACAAGCATTTCGCTACACTCCATTAACATCTGCTAACCTCGTGTATGTGACTAATAACATTTGATTTGATTTGATTTGGTTGTTGTACTTGATGATCTTTTTGGCCTTCCTGTGACATCGGGTGATTTAGGTGTCCTGGAGGGCAGGTAGTTTGCCCCCGGTGATGCGTTGTGCAGACCTCACTACCCTCTGGAGAGCCTTACGGTTGTGGGCGGAGCAGTTGCCGTACCAGGCGGTGATACAGCCCGACAGGATGCCTCGATTGTGCATCTGTAAAGGTTTGAGTGTTTTCGGTGACAAGCCAAATTTCTTTAGCCTCCTGAGGTTGAAGAGGCGCTGCTGCGCCTTCTTCACCACGCTGACTGTGTCGGTGGATCTGTTCAGTTTGTCCGTGATGTGTACTTTTTTTATTTTAAATGTTTTTATTTCACCTTTATTTAACCAGGTAAGCTAGTTGAGAACAAGTTCTCATTTACAACTACGACATGGCCAAGATAAAGCAAAGCAGTGCGACACAAACAACACAGAGTTACACATGGAATAAACAAGCGTACAGTCAATAGCACAATAGAAAAAAAATAATGTCTATATACAGTGTGTGCAAATGGCGTGAGGAGGTAAGGCAATAAATAGGCCATAGTAGCGAAGTAATTACAATTTAGCAGATTAACACGAGTGATAGATGAGCAGATGATGATGTGCAAGTAGTGATACTGGTGTGCAAAAGAGCAGAAAAGTAAATAAAAACAATATGGGGATGAGGTAGGTAGATTGGGTGGGCTCTTTACAGATGGACTATTTACAGCAGCAGCAGCGATGGGTTAACTGCTCAGATAGCTGATGTTTAAAGTTAGTGAGGGAAATATAAGTCTCCAGCTTCAGCAATTTTTGCAATTCATTCGAGTCACTGGCAGCAGAGAACTGGAAGGAAAGGCGGACAAAGGAGGTGTTGGCTTTGGGGATGACCAGTGAGCTATACCTGCTGGAGCGCATGCTACAGGTGTTGTTATCGTGACCAGTGAGATGAGATAAGGCGGAGCTTTACCTAGCATAGACTTATAGATGACCTGGAGCCAGTGGGTCTGCCGACGAATATGTAGCGAGGGCCAGCCGACTAGAGCATACAAGTCGCAGTGGTGGGTGGTATAAAGGGCTTTGGTAACAAAACGAATGGCACTGTGATCGACTGCATCCAGTTTGCTGACGCCGAGGAACTTAAAACTTTCCACCTTCTCCACTACTGTCCCGTCGATGTGGATAGGGCGCTGATCCCTCTGCTGTTTCCTGAAGTCCACGATCATCTCCTTTGTTTTGTTGACATTGAGTGTGAGGTTATTTTCCTGGCACCACACTCCGAGGGCCCTCACTTCCTCCCTATAGGCCGTCTCGTCGTTGTTGGTAATCAAGCTTAGCACTGTAGTGTCGTCTGCAAACTTGATGATTGAGTTGGAGGCGTGCATGGCCACGCAGTCAAGCTCCAAGACAGGATTGTGGCGAGGCATAGATCTGGGGAAGGGTACCAAAACATTCTGCAACATTGAAGGTCCCCAAGAACAAAGTGGCCTCCATCATTCTTAAATGGAAGAAGTTTGGAACCACCAAGACTTACCTAGAACTGACACCTGGGCCAAACTGAGCAATCGGGGGAGAAGGGCCTTGGTCAGGGTAGTGACCAAGAACCCGATGGTCACTTTGACAGAGATCCAGAGTTCCTCTGTGGAGATGGGAGAACCTTCCAGAAGGACAACCATCTGTGAAGCACCCCCACCAATCAGGCCTTTATGGTAGACAGAAGCCACTCCTCAGTAAAAGGCACATGACAGCCCGCTTGGACTTTGCCAACATGCACCTAAAGAACTCTCAGACCATGAGAAACAAGTTTCTCTGGTCTGATGAAACCATGATTGAACTTTTTGGCCTGAATGCCAAGCGTCACGTCTGGAGGAAACCTGGCACCATCCCTACGGTGAAGCATGGTGGTGGCAGCATCACGCTGTGGGGATGTTTTTCAGCGGCAAGGACTGGGAGACTAGTCAGGATTGAGGGAAAGATGAACAGAGCAAAGTACAGAGATCCTGCTCAGGACCTCCGACTGGGGAGAAGGTTCTCCTTCCAACAGAACAATGATCTTAAGCACACAGCCAAGAAAACCCAGGAGTGGCTTTGGGACAAATCTCTGAATGTCCTTGAGTAGCCCAGCCCAGCACACTGACTCATCTAAAGAAGAAGAAGCCATATGCTTGGATAACATGATTGGCAGGCGTGATCCGCGAAGACAGTATGATGGATAGTACACCATTTTTTATTGGTTTACAGTTTATTACTCAGCAGTGTTTGCCTGTCCAGCTAGAGAACATAAAAGTAAGGATTTTGAAAAAATTGGCAAGAATTTACATTGACAACAAACAAATGTATTCAGAATAAATAAATATACACAACATGTAAAAACCAGCTCCTCCCCTGACATAGATCCGATTATTGCAAAACTAAAGCATATGGCTTGCTACGGTCCACCACCTAAGCTAGGTAATGAACTACAGTGAGCTCCAAAAGTATTTGGACAGTGACAATCTTGTTGTTTTTTTTCGGCTATGTACTCCAGCTCTTTGGATTTTAAATTATACATTGACTATGAGGTTAAAAAGCAGACTGTCAGCTTCAATTTGGGAGTATTTTCATCCACATCGGGTGAACCTAATACTTTTGGACCTCACTGTAAACAAGTTAGTCAGCTAACTAACTCTGTTGCCCCAGGCTAACTTTATAAGCAGATAGTTAACTTCATCTGGCTAGTGTGGCTTGACCGGACCATAACGTAAAGTTATGAACGTGTAATTATGTGACGTGCAGTCAGAATCTGGTCCTGATTGATCAACAAGAGTATTTGATGTGTCAAATAGGGATATTTGAAGTGTCAAATAGGGATATTTGAAGTGTCAAATAGGGATATTTGACACTTCAAATAATTATATTTGACTTTTTTGACACTCAAAGACCCTAACGGCGTTCCATTTCAGGGCACTGAAACATCCTCTACCAGTGACAATGGCTGCGTATCAACTGCTATCATTTCTGTAAACAATGCTGTGATTTTCTCACTCCTTCCGTCATTGCACTTCTTTCATGTGAAGAGCCTGTCTAGTGTCTGTTGTTGGGGGGCCTGCGCTGCTGCTAGTTAGGGTCTCATGGTGCCTCCCTTTCAGATGGTTATGCATTGCACCTGTACTGCCACTGTAGCTCAATTCCACCTCGTTAAACAAGTCAAACAATTTAAAGGCAATGCTACCAAATACTAATTGAGTGTATGTAAACTTCTGGCCCACTGGGAATGTGATGAAAGAAATAAAAGCTGAAATAAATCATTCTCTCTACTATTATTCTGACATTTCACATTCTTAAAATAAAGCGGGGATCCTAACGGACTTAAAACAGGGAATTTTGACAAGGATTAAATGACAGGAATTGTGAAAAACTGAGTTTAAATGTATTTGGCTAAGGTGTATGTAAACTTCCGACTTCAACTGGATATGTTAAAAAAACAGCACACCCAAACTACTTCCCATGTGTCACGACTTCCGCCGAAGTCGGTCCCTCTCCTTGTTCGGGCGACGTTCGGCAGTCCCCGTCACTGGTCTTCTAGCCATCGCCGCTCCACCTTTCATTTTCCATTTGTTTTGTCTTGGTTTGCCGCACACCTGGTTCATATTCCCTCATCTGTCTAAATGTATATTACCCTCAGTTCCCCGCACGTCTGTGTGTGGAATTGTTTGTTACGTGTGGTTCGCTTCAGGCTGGTTTGTGCCGGGTATGTGTTTGACCCGTGTGTTTTGTTTATTGTACCGTTTGTGTACTTTGGGCGTTATCGCTGTTTTCCTTGGGCATGAATAAAGTGCGCCTGTTATCACCCATCTCTTCTCTCCTGTACCTGACTTTCCTTCAACCAGTTGCGCACATCGTGACACCATGGCTATGCTTCAGACCCCAAATTCTTAGACCAAGCATACACCTGCACGTCTAACCCAATATTGATAACCCATCTAAAAACAAGTCTACTGCTAAATGTCAGCCCCAATATTCATACAAACCAGGTCTACACCTTTACTTCAGCTCCAATTTAAATACCTATGAAGTCTCCACCTCTGCTTGAACCCAATTAGTCAACTTAACTAGGTCTAAAAATGTGCCTGAAGTCTGAATGCTCATGAACTGTAAACCAGGTCTACACCTTTGACCAGCTACCTTCCTCCCTCCACCCCCTCCAACGTCTCACAGTCACACATCATATATGTGACAGAGGGGAGCAGCCCACCCATAATCCCGACCTGAAAGGTGGTGAGATGGACTATAGAAGCCTACACCAGAGAAATTGTTAAGTGACATATCCTGCACATTCTCCATGAGCTCCCCTTGACAGAGCTGAGACAGCACTTCAGGTCTGGTGTGTTGTGGATACAGAGACTAGGGAATATAAGCCTTTAACAGTTGTGTGTATGGTGGAGGTCTACTGTACGATCCTTCTGCCTTAGAAATGAATGGTATGATATGGAGTGGTTTATTCATCCGTTCTAACCCAAGATTCTATAAAAAGAATACCATCCGGGATGCTTTAGGGGTATTTGTGCGTTCGTTTAGACTTTGCAACAACAGACGCCGCAGCAAAGAAAAAAAGCCCCAGAACAGACAGTATATTTCTTTTCAAAAGCTATTAATGTACTTCTATAGACTATCCTATTTGTTAATTGTTCTGAGGAATAAAAGATTTGGAATGCATCCCAAATGGAACCCTATGCCCTATACAGTGCATTACTGTGTTTCCGGCGCCGATAGAGATGGCAGCCTCGCTTCGCGTTCCTTGGAAAATATGCAGTATTTTGTTTTTTTACGTGTTATTTCTTACAATCCGTACCCCGCGGTAATCTTAGGTTTCATTACATACAGTCGGGAGGAACTACTGAATATACGATTAACGTCAACTCACCATCGTTCCTACCAGGAATATGACTTTCCCGAAACGGACCCAGTGTTTGCCTCTCCACACAATACAATGGATCTGATCCCAGCCGGCGACCCTGTGCGACGCCGAAAAAGGGGAAAACGTGGCGGTCTCGTGGTCAGGCTTCGGAGACGGGCACATCGCGCTCCACTCCCTAGCATACTACTCGCCAATGTCCAGTCTCTTGACAATAAGGTTGATGAAATCCGAGCACGGTAGCATTCCAGAGAGACATCAGGGATTGCAACGTGCTCTGCTTCACGGAAACATGGCTAACTCAAGGGACGCTAACGGAGTCGGTGCAGCCAGCTGGTTTCTCCATGCATCGCGCCGACAGAAACAAACATCTTTCCGGTAAGAAGAGGGGCGGGGGGTATGCCTTATGATTAACGAGAAGTGGTGTGACCATCATAATAACACACAAGAACTCAAGTCGTTCTGTTCACCTGATCTAGAACTCCTCACAATCAAATGTCGACCGCATTATCTACCAAGGAATTCTCGTCAATCATAATCACACCGTATACATTCCCCCCAAGCAGACACATCGATGGCCCTGAACGAACTTTATCTGACTCTTGTAAACTGGAAACCACACCCTGAGGCTGCATTCATCGTAGCTGGGGATTTTAACAAGGCTAATCTAAAAACAAAACTCCCTAAATTCTATCAGCATATCGATTGTGCTACCAGGGCTGGAAAAACACTGGACCATTGCTACACTAATTTCCGCGACGCTTACAAGGCCCTCCCCCGCCCCCTTTCGGAAAAGCTGACCACGACTCCATTTTGTTGATTCCTGCCTACAAACAGAAACTCAAACAACAAGCTCCCGCGCTCAGGTCTGTTCAACGCTGGTCCGACCAATCTGAATCACGCTCAAGACTGCTTCGATCACGCGGATTGGAATATGTTCCGCATCGCGTCCAACAACAATATTGACGAATATGCTGATTCGGTGAGCGAGTTCATTAGGAAGTGCATTGACGATGTCGTACCCACAGCAACGATAAAAACATTCCCAAACCAGAAACCGTGGATTGACGCAGCATTCGCGTGAAACTGAAAGCGCGAACCACTGCTTTTAACCAGGGCAAGGTGACCGGAAGCATGACCGAATACAAACAGTGTAGCTATTCTCTCCGCAAGGCAATCAAACAGGCTAAGTCTCAGTACAGAGACAAAATCGAGTCGAAATTCAACAGCTCAGACACAAGAGGTATGTGGCAGGGTCTACAGTCAATCACGGATTACAAAAAGAAAACCAGCCCCGTCGAGGACCAGGATGTCTTGCTCCCAGACAGGCTAAACAACTTTTTTGCCCGCTTTGAGGACAATACAGTGCCACTGACACGGCCCCCTACCAAAACCTGCGGGCTCTCCTTCACTGCAGCCGAGGTGAGTAAAACATTTAAACGTGTTAACCCTCGCAAGGCTGCAGGCCCAGACGGCATTCCCAGCCGCGTCCTCAGAGCATGCGCAGACCAGCTGGCTGGTGTGTTACGGACATATTCAATCAATCCTTATCCCAGTCTGCTGTTCCCACATGCTTCAAGAGGGGCCACCATTGTTCCTGTCCCAAGAAAGCTAAGGTAACTGAGCTAAACGACTATCGCCCCATAGCACTCACTTCCGTCATCATGAAGTGCTTTGAGAGACTAGTCAAGGACCATATCACCTCCACCCTACCGGACACCCTAGACCCACTCCAATTTGCTTACCGAGCCATAGGTCCACAGACGACGCAATCGCAACCACACTGCACACTGCCCTAACCCATCTGGACAAGAGGAATCCCATGTGAGAATGCTGTTCATCGATTACAGCTCAGCATTTAACACCATAGTACCCTCCAAACTCGTCATCAAGCTCGAGACCCTGGGTCTCGACCCCGCCCTGTGCAACTGGGTCCTGGACTTCCTGACGGGCCGCCCCCAGGTGTGAGGGTAGGTAACAACATCTCCACCCCGCTGATCCTCAACACTGGGGCCCCACAAGGGTGCGTTCTGAGCCCTCTCCTGTACTCCCTGTTCACCCACGACTGCGTGGCCATGCACGCCTCCAACTCGATCATCAAGTTTGCGGATGACACTACAGTGGTAGGCTTGATCACCAACAACGACGAGACGGCCTACAGGGAGGAGGTGAGGGCCCTCGGAGTGTGGTGTCAGGAAAATAACCTCATACTCAACGTCAACAAAACAAAGGAGATGATTGTGGACTTCAGGAAACAGCAGAGGGAGCACCCCCCTATCCACATCGACGGGTCAGTAGTGGAGAAGGTGGAAAGTTTTAAGTTCCTCGGTGTACACATCACGGACAAACTGAATTGGTCCACCCACACAGACAGCGTTGTGAAGAAGGCGCAGCAGCGCCTCTTCAACCTCAGGAGGCTGAAGAAATTCGGCTTGTCACCAAAAGCACTCACAAACTTCTACAGATGCACAATCGAGAGCATCCTGTCGGGCTGGATCACCGCCTGGTACGGCAACTGCTCCGCCCACAACCGTAAGGCTCTCCAGAGGTAGTGAGGTCTGCAGAACGCATCACCAGGGCAAACTACCTGCCCTCCAGGACACCTACACCACCCGATGTCACAGGAAGGCCATAAAGATCATCAAGGACAACAACCACCCAAGCCACTGCCTGTTCACCCCGCTATCATCCAGAAGGCGAGGTCAGTACAGGTGCATCAAAGCAGGGACCGAGAGACTGAAAACACGCTTCTATCTCAAGGCCATCAGACTGTTAAACAGCCACCACTAACATTTAGCGGCCGCTGCCAACATACTGACTCAACTCCAGCCACTTTAAAAATGGGAATTGATGGAAATTATGTAAAAATGTACCACTAGCCACTTTAAGCAATGCCACTTAATACAATGTTTACATACCCTACATTACCCATCTCATATGTATATACTGTACTCTATATCATCTACTGCATCTTGCCATCTTTATGCAATACATGTACCACTAGCCACTTTAAACTATGCCACTTTATGTTTACATACCCTACAGTACTATCTTCATATGTATATACCGTACTCTATACCATCTACTGCATCTGCCATGCCGTTCTGTACCACCACTCATCCATATATCTTTATGTACATATTCTTTATCCCTTCACACTTGTGTGTGTGTGTAAGGTAGTAGCGTGGAATTGTTAGGTTAGATTACTGTTGGTTATTACTGCATTGTCGGAACTAGAAGCACAAGCATTTCGCTACACTCGCATTAACATCTGCTAACCATGTGTATGTGACTAATACAATTTGATTTGATTTGATTTGATTTGATTTGTTGCATGGTGTCTCCTTCCTCAGGGAAGTCATTGAGAAAAAAATCTTCAAAAACTCAGAAGAAATTCCAAGAAGCCTGCTCTAAAAAATAAACATAGCCCAGAAAGCTGTAACATAACAGTGTTATACAGACTGACTGTCTGTGTACATCACCGTTTGTATCCTAAGCCTCAAGGTGTCTAGCATTGAATTGCAGGTTGTAGAATGATTCCCTGGTTTTTATTATGTTCTGTCCTCTGGTTACCCTATTTAGAGGTCTTACCTAACAAACGGGATTGGCAAATTAATTTGAGACGGACCATTTTCATGAAGGAGACTACATTAAACGTCTTCCATAGTCCTGCTAGAATTCCGTTTGGAGATAATACAGTGATGATCAAAACTATTTCACTTACGGTTTGTAATAGTTACTAAACACATGTATTTTCCTTTCAGGTTCTAGGATTACAGGCCACACCAACACAGACACCAGAGAGTCAGAGGTAAGTTCCAAATTATAGTTTATATTTATTGAAATGACAAGGTGAAATCTCTTTATAAAATGGTACTGGCCAGTACACAAACCACAACAAACAATTTGATAAAATGTTCAGAATGTTCTAGGGTACATTTCTTCTGCTCCACAGAACACCAATAAATGTGCAGGTTAGTCCAATTATGTGTGTTCTGTTTTGTTTTTTAAGTTCTACAGTTTCACCCTCCTGAACAGACCTCAGGCCTCTGTGCTGGGTTGGTGGGCTGTACCCTCAGAAGGCACAGGCTGTGCCGGTCCATCCGTGTGCTTCGTGACATATGGCCACCTCACTGGCAGAAGCCGCTGTGATAAAGATGAACACCTACGGTGACGTTGGCAGGTCACCACTCATGTGCGTCATCCATATTAGCTTCAGATTGCTGGAGTGAGTACTGATGTCCCCACCCCACTGTCACCCACCCCCTGAGACAACCCTGATCCACCCTCTCCACTGTCATCCACCTCTTCCTTCATTTAGCACTCGGCAGCCACCGACCCCTCATGATCCACCTCCCACTCTCAATAACAATTGTCTTTAACTACCCTGATGGAAGGAGCTCAGCAGGCCTAATCAATTCATTGTGGATGCTTCAAATAGGCTTGATTTAGATTACCTGGTGCAACTGATGGAATAGTCACAAAAGTGCAAATCCCATCCATCTGGCACTCTAGGTCTGGTGTAGATCTATCCAGTCCTATGACTTAGTGGTAATGACAGACAGGAGATGGGGCAAGAAAACTATATAGAGTCAGTCTCTGACTCAACAGGACGCATCCTGTTTTTCTGAAATCAGGATGAGTGGCCATTTCCATGGACTCTGATTTCTTTGACAACAATATGAGATTGCTTTAACAACAATTAATTCAATATACCTAATAAATACTTCCTACTCTACTTACAAATAAGGTCACATTTTTCAAAACGTGGGAGAGTAGATTGGAAAACAAATGTATTGTAATTTTTAAGTCCAAAAGACACATAGCTAGTCAACTTGATAAATTCCTTAATATCTCCAGATCTTCTGTATGCCACGGTGTAGCACTGTGCTCGGAGAATGATTTGGGTGTCCACCTTTCTCCTGAAACATGGGAAAGTATCTGGAAAAACATGTACAAAGTGTCCAATTCTGTTCGGAATGAAATAATCCATTTAAAATGTCTGCGTAGATTATATCTGACTCCTAGCAAAGTGAAAGTGTCTGGCAAATGTTAGCACTGTAGCGAGGGCAATGGACGACTTATACATTTGATCGGGAAATTCCCTAAATTAATCTGATACTGGTCCATGGTATTACCGGAATATCAGTCCCTTTTGGACCCAGTGATATGTCTATTAAATGTGTACTAAACATCACTATAACGACACAAGGCGAGACCCAGATGCAGACACGGGAGGCAGATGGTTTGAGCTCTGATATTTATTATAGTCCAAGGGGCAGGCAAAAGGCAGGTCAGTGACAGGCAAGAGTTCATAACCAGGTCAAGTCCAAAAACGGTACAGGGCGGCAGGCAGGATCGAAGTCAGCGGCAGGCAGAATGGTCAGGCAGAAGGACACATAGTCAGGACAGGCAAGGGTCAGAACCAGGAGGACGAGAGAACCAGCGACTGGGGGAAAAACTGGCGCTAGGAGAAAACCGCTGGTTGACTTAGCAAACAAGACAAACTGGCACAGGCAGATAAAAAAAACACAGGTATAAATACACAGGGGATAATGGGGAAGATGGGCGACACCTGGAGTGGGGTGGAGACAAGCACATGGACAGGTGAAACCGATCAGGGTGTGACAGTCACTGAATTGGAAGAATAATGATGTGTCAGAGGAAATGTGGATCAGAAATGATCTGGACACACTTATGTTGGAAAAACGGTCCTGTATCTTGAACTATGTGGTAACAAGATGTGGGATGCAATTACAGGCCTGATTTATGATACCCATCTCTTCCAATAACTGAGAGGTTTGATGTGTGGATGACTGAGGGCCGGTTTTCCGGACATGGATTGGGCATGGTCCTGCGCCAAGAAGGACTCTAACTGGAAACATAATTTGGTTGTGCTTTTTCGACCCGGGGCCCGGTCTGTGTCCGGTGCACCAGCCCTGGATGTTTATTTATTTATATGGGTAGGCTATATAAGTTTATGGATGTGTCTACTCCTCTAGATGCTTGAACATCGATGTCAATCTTAAGAAATGCACACCCTCACCCCTTAATTCCCATATTCTAGGATGTTAACATTATATAATGACCTATGAGAATGTGTGAAGTGCTTTTTTTGTAATGTGCCATATTTAATGAATTTATTGAAGTGGTTGACTATAGAGCTAAGATACACAGAACCAGTCAAAAGTTTGGACACACTGACTCATTCCAGGTTTTCTTCCCTTTTACCATTTTCTACATTGTAGAATAAAAGTGAAGCCATAAAAACCAAAAAATAGCACAAATGGAATCATGTAGTATGCAAAAAAGTGTTCAACAAATCAAAATATATGTTATATTTGAGATTCTTCAAAGTAGCCACCCGTTGCCTTGATGACAGCTTTGAACAAACTTGGCATTCTCTCAACCAGCTTCACCTGAAATGCTTTTCCAACAGTCTTGAAAAAGTTCCTACATATGCTGAGCACTTTTTGGCTGCTTTTCCTTCACTCTGCGGTCCAACTCATCCCAAACCATGTCAATGGCATTGAGGTCGGGTGATTGTGGAGGCCAGGTCATCTAATGCAACACTTCTTCACTCTCCTTCTTGGTCAAATAGCCCTTACACAGCCTGAAGGTGTGTTGGGTCATTGTCCTGTTGAAAAACAAATTATAGTCCCGCTAACCGCAAACCAGATGGGATGGCATATCGATGCAGAATGCTGTGGTAGCCATGCTGGTTGAGTGTGCCTTGAATTATAAATAAATCACTGACAGTGTCACCAGCAAGCACATACACACCATCACACCTCCTCCTCCATGTTTCAGGTGGGAACCACACATGCAGAGATCATCCATTCACCTACTCTGCATCTCACAAAGATTTAGTGGTTGGAACCAAAAATTGCAAATTTGGACTCATAAGACCAAAAGACAGATTTCCACCGGTCTAATGTCCATTGCTCATGTTTCTTGGCCCAAGCAAGCCTCTTCTTGTACTGTAGGTGTCATTTAGTAGTGGTTTCTTTGCAGCAATTCAACCATAAAGCCCTGATTCACACAGTCTCCTCTGAACAGTTGATGTTGAGAAGTGTCTGTTACTTGAACTCTGTGAAGCTTTTATTTGGGCTCCAATTTCTGAGGCTGGTAAGTCTAATGAACTTATCCTCTTTAGCAGAGGTAACTCTGGGTCTTCCTTTCCTGTGGCAGTCCTCATGAGAGCCAGTTTCTTCATAGAGCTTGATGGTTTTTGCGACTGCACTTGAAGGAACTTTCAAAAGACTGACCTTAAAATAATAATGGACTGTCATTTATCTTTGCTTATTTTGAGCTGTTCTTGCCATAATATGGACTTGTTTTTTTACCAAACAGAGCTATCTTCTGACTTGACATTGTCATAACAACTGACTGGCTCAAACGCATTAATAAGGAAAGAAATTCCACAAATTAACAAGACACCCCTTTAACTGAAATGCATTCCAGGTGACTAACTCATTAAGCAGGTTGAGAGAATGCCAAGAGTGTGCAAAGCTGTCATCAAGGTGTCATCAAGGTTATGACAACTGCTTTTGTTATGACAACTACTTTGAAGAATCTCAAATATAGGATATATTTTTATAGCACTTTTTTGGTTACTACATGTGTTATTTAATGGTTTTGATGTCTTCACTATTATTCTACAATGTAGAAAATAATAAAAATTATGAAAAACCCTGGAAGGAGTAGGTGTGTCCAAACTTTTGACTGGTACTGTATACATACAGTTGAAGTCGGAAGTTTTCATACACTTAGGTTGGAGTCATTAATTAAAACTCGTTTTTCAACCACTCCACAAATTTCTTGTTAATTAACAAACTATAGTTTTGGCAAGTCGGTCAGAATATCTACTTTGTGCATGACACAAGTGCATGACACAACAGATTATTTCACTTATAATTCACTGTATCACAATTCTAGTGAGTCAGTCACAAACCCGGATCCGGGATCCCCCCGTCAAAAAAGCTGACTAGCATAGCCTAGCCTAACGCGACAGGGATATCATATAATTTTCATGAAATCACAAGTCCAAGACACCAAATGAAAGATAAACATCTTGTGAATCCAGCCATCATTTCCGATTTTTAAAATGTTTTACAGCGAAAACACAATATGTATTTATATTAGCTAACCACGATAGCAAAAGACTCAACCGCATATTTTCACAATTTTTTTACCGCATAGGTAGCTATCACAAATTCGACCAAATAAAGATATAAATAGTCACTAACCAAGAAACAACTTCATAAGATGACAGTCTTATAACAGATTTATTGTATAGCATATGTTTTGTTCGAAAAATGTTCGAAAAAATTTTTTCAGGTATAAATCATAGTTTTACATTGCAGCCACCATCACAAATCTCATCAAAGCAGCTAGAATAACTACAGAGACCAACGTGAAATACCTAAATACTCATCATAAAACATTTATGAAAAATACATGGTGTACAGCAAATGAAAGACAAACATCTTGTGAATCCAGCCAATATTTCAGATTTTTTAAGTCTTTTACAGCGAAAACACAATATAGCATTATATTAGCTTACTACAATAGCCAACCGCATTCATTCAACGCAACGGTAGCAATAGCGAAAAAACCAGCAAAAGATATACATTTATTCACTAACCTTCACAATCTTCATCAGATGACAGTCCTATAACATCATATTACACAATACATATATGGTTTGTTCGAAAATGTGCATATTTAGCGGTACAAATCGTGGTTTTACAATGTGAATACGTAATCAAAATGCWAAAAAATTGTCCGGAGAAATCTTGGAGAGGCACCTAATCTAATCAAATAACTAATCATAAACTTTACTAAAAAATACATGTTGGACAGCAAATGAAAGATACACTAGTTCTTAATGCAACCGCTGTGTTAGATTTTAAAAAATAACTTTAGTACGACATACAGCTTACGTTATAGCGAGACAGCGCCCAAAATCAGGGCGGAAAATACGACTACACATTTGACAGAAATACGAAATAACATCATAAATGGTTCCTACTTTTGATGAGCTTCCATCAGAATGTTGTACAAGTTGTCCTTTGTCCAGAATAATCGTTGTTTGGTTGTAGAATGTCCTCTTCACCTGTCGAATTAGCAACCAGAGCTAGCCATGTGGCGCAGGAGTGTCCAACTTCACCATAACGCAAAGAAAATAAAATGGCAAAAAACTGATATAAACTGATATAACTCGGTTTAAAATAACTACTTTATGATGTTTTTAACACATATATCAAATAAAATCAGAGCCGGAGATATCTAACGTCTTTACCGAAAGCTTTTCAGAACGCAATCCAGGGGCCTTGCTGAACAAAGGAAACTCGGGGTCATGTCATTCCAAGAGCTCTCATTTGACCTCAGATCAAGCTATACACCCCATTCCACCTCTCACTGCCTCGTGACATCWAGTGGAAGGCRTATGWAGTGCATGTAGATCCATAGATTTCWGGCAAATTAATAGGATGGCCCTGGAACAGAGCCTCGATTTCAGATTTTTCACTTCCTGACAGGAAGTTTGCTGCAAAATGAGTTCTGTTTTACTCACAGATATAATTCAAACGGTTTTAGAAACTAGAGTGTTTTCTATCCAATAGTAATAATAATATGCATATTGTACGAGCAAGAATTGAGTAAGAGGCAGTTTAATTTGGGAACGATTTTTTACAAAGTGAAAATAGCGCCCCCCTATTGACAAAAGGTTTTAAACTAAGTTGACTGTGCCTTTAAACAGCTTGGTTGAACAGTCTGGTTCATCCTTGGGAAAAATGTCCAATCGCCTGAAGGTACCACGTTCATCTGTACAAACAATAGTTCGCAAGTATAAACATCATAGGACCACGCAGCCGTCATACAGCTCAGGAAGGAGACGTGTTCTGTCTCCTAGAGATGAACATACTTTGGTGTGAAAAGTGCAAATCAATCCCAGAACAACAGCAAAATACCTTTTGAAGAGGCTGGAGGAAACGGGTACAAACGTATCTATATCGACATAACCTGAAAGGCCGCTCAGCAAGGAAGAAGCCACTGCTCCAAAAAAACCATTAAAAAAGCCAGTCGACGGTTAACAACTGTACATGGGGACAAATACTGTTTGGCCATAATGACCATCGTTATGTTTGGAGGAAAAAGGGGGATGCTTGCAAGCCGAAGAACACCATCCCAACTGTAAAGCACGGGGGTGGCAGCATCATGTTGTGGGGGTGCTTTGCTGCAGRAGGGACTGGTGCACTTCACAAAAGTGATGGCATCATGAAGACGGAAAATTATGTGGATATATTGAACATCTCAAGACATCTGTCAGGAAGTTAAAGCTTGGTCGACAATGGGTCTTTCAAATGGACAATGACCTCAAGCATACTTCCAAAGTTGTGAAAAAATGGATTAAGGACAACAAAGTCAAGGTATTGGAGTGGCCATCACAAAGCCCTGACCTCAATCCCATAAAAAATCTGTGGGCAGAACTGAAAAAAGTGTGTGCGAGCAACGTGGCCTACAAACCTGACTCAGTTACATCAGCTCTGTCAGGAGGAAAATTCACCCAACTTATTGTGGGAAGCTTGTGGAAGGCTCCCCAAAATGTTTGACGCCAAGTTAAACAATTTAAAGGCAATGCTACCAAATACTAATTGAGTGTATGTAAACTTCTAACCCACTGGGAATGTGATGAAAGAAATAAAAGCTGAAATAAATAATTCGCTCTGCTATTATTCTGACATTTCACATTCTTAAAATAAAGTGGTGATTCTAACGGACCTAAGACAGGGAATTTATACTTGGACTAAATGTCAGGAATTGTGACACTGAGTTTAAATGTATTTGGCTAAGGTGTATGTAAAGTTCCGACTTCAACAGAATACAAAACGGGTACAAAACATGGCCCACCTTGCCTGGCGAGGGTTCAATCTCATCGCTGCCCGGATGTACTCCAGATTGCGGTGGTCAGTCCAGATGAGGAAAGGGTGTTTAGCCCCCTCAAGCCAATGTCTCCACACCTTCAAAGCCTTGACAACAGCCAACAGCTCCCGGACCCCCACATCATAGTTTCGCTCCGCCGAGCTGAGCTTCTTTGAGAAGAAGGCACTAGGGGCGGAGCTTCGGTGGCGTACCTGAGCGCTGAGAGAGCACAGCTCCTAACCCAGCCTCGGACGCGTCCACTTCCACTATGAACGCCAAAGAGGGATCTGGATGGGCCAGCACGGGAGCCGAGATAAACAGAGCCCTCAGGTGACCAAAAGCCCTGTCCGCCTCAGCCGACCACTGCAACCACATCGGGCCCCCCTTCAGCAGTGAGGTAATGGGAGCCGCTACCTGCCCAAAACCCCGGATAAACCTCTGGTTGTAGTTGGCAAACCCTAAGAACCGCTGCATATCCTTTACCGTGGTGGGAGTCGGCCAATTATGCACAGCAGAAATGCGGTCACTTCATCTCCACCCCTGAAGTGGAAATGCGGTACCCTAGGAAGGAGATGGACTGCTGAAAGAACATGCACTTCTCAGCCTTGACGTACAGGTCATGCTCCAACAGGCGACCAAGCACCCTGCGCACCAGGGACAAATGCTCGGCACGTGTAGCGTAGTAAATCAGAATGTCATCAATATACACCACTACACACTACCCGTGCAGGTCCCTGAAAATCTCGTCTACAAAGGCCTGGAAGACTGATGGCGCATTCATCAACACGTATAGCATGACGAGGTACTCATAGTGCCCTGAGGTGGTACAGAAAGCCGTCTTCCACTCGTCTCCTTCCCGGATACGCACCAGGTTGTAAGCGCTCCTGAGGTCTAATTTGGTGAAGAAGCGCGCCCCGTGCATTGACTCAATCGCTGTAGCTATGAGCGGTAGCGGGTAACTATACCTCACAGTTATCTGGTTCAGACCCCGATAGTCAATACACGGGCGCAGACCTCCCTCCTTCTTCTTCACAAAAAATATACTTGAGGAGGCGGGTGAAGTGGATGACCGAATGTACCCCTGACACAGGGATTCGGAGACATATGTTTCCATAGCCTCCGTCTCCGCCTGTGAGAGGGGATACACGTGACTCCTGGGAAGTGCAGCATCTACCAGGAGACTTATCGCGCAATCGCCCCGTCGATATGGTGGTAATTGAGTCGCCTTCTTTTTGGGGAAGGCGAGAGCCAAATCAGCATATTCAGGGGGAATGTGCATGGTGGAGACCTGGTCTGGACTTTCCACCGTTGTAGCACCAACGGAAACCTCTAAACACCTCCCCGAGCACTCTCGCGACTACCCCATGAGAGCCCTCTGTGGCCAAGAAACAGTGGGGTCATGACAAACTAACCAGGGTAGACCTAGCACCATGGGAAACGCAGGAGAGTCAATAAGAAAGAGACTAATTCTCTCCTTGTGACCCCCCTGCGTCACCATGCCCAGAGGAGCGGTGGCCTCCCTGATCAACCCTGACACTAATGGTTGACTATCTAAGGCGTGAACGGGGAAGGGCACAGCCACGGGAACAATGGGGATCCCTAAACTATGGGCGAACGATTTATCTATAAAATTCACAGCCGCGCCTGAATCGACGAGCGCCTTATTCTGGGAATGCGGGGGAAACTCAGGGAAAGTGACAAACACAAACATATGTGCAACAGAGGGCTCTGAGTGAGAATGGTACCGGCTTACCTGGGGTGGCGCCAGAGCGCCCTGCCTGCAGCCTCGATACCCAGAGGAACCAACCCGACACCGACCGGCAGTGTGACCTCTGCGGCCACAGATGGTGCACGAGATGGAACCCCCTCCGGTCTCCCTGCACACCGCCCCTCCCAGCTCCATGGGTATTGGAGAGGGGGTGCGAGGGGATGGAACCAACAGTCCTCGATCTGAACGTCCGCAGGTAGCCAGCAGGTTATCCACCCGGATGGACAGGTTCATCAGCTGGTCGAACGTGAGGGTGGTGTCTCTGCAGGCCAACTCCTGACGGATGTCCTCACGCAGACTGCAACGATAACGGTTGATCAGGGCCCTGTCGTTCCATCCCGCGCCGGCAGCCAGGGTCTGAAACTCCTGGGCGCTCCTTGTCCCCTGCCTCAGATGGAAGAAGCGCTCACCCGCCGCTCTACCCTCGGGTGGGTGGTCGACGACTGCCCGGAAACGGTGGGTGAACTCCTCAAACTTGTCCAACGCCGCATCTCCCTCTCTCCACACGGCGTTGGCCCACTCCAGGGCTTTCCCGGTGAGGCACGAGACGATGGCGGACACCCTCTCATGGCCCGAAGGAGCCGGGTGGACGGTTGCCAGGTATAGGTCCAGTTGTAATAGGAACCCCTGGCCGTTCCCCTGGAATATGATGGGACGGCTGCGAAGGGAGAGACGAATCCCACTGGGACCAGGAGAAAGAGGGGCGCGTAGTGGAGACCCCGGTTGTGCGGGTGGAGGCGCTGTGAGAACTCCCTGTCTCTCCCAGCGGTCCATTGTCTGGACAACGCGGTCCATGGCGGTGCCAAGATGGTGGATCATTGCTGCTTGCTCCCGAACGCGCTCCTCCACCCCTATACCCGGGGTACCTGCTCCTGCTGACTCCATAAGTTTGGTCCGGTATTCTGTAAGGGGTGCATACTGGCGGTAGAGAAGTCAGGCTCAGGAGAGCAAAAACTGATTTACAACGGCGCAGTTTAACTTCTTCGGGATAGGGGGCAGCATTTTCACTTTTGGATAAATAGCGTGCCCAATTTCAACTTCCTTCTACTCATCCCCAGAATTTAAGATATGCATATTATTATTAGATTTGGATAGAAAACACTCGGACGTTTAAAACTGTTTGAATCATGTCTGTGAGTATAACAGATTTTATGTAGCAGGCAAAACCCCGAGGACTAACCGTTCAGATTTTCTTTTTTGAGGTCACTGTCTGTTCAATGATATTTCAGTGGGATACTAGATTTCTAATGGACTTGTTTGCAGTTCCTACCGCTTCCACTGGATGTCACCAGTCTTTGGAAATTGGTTGAGGTTATTCCTTTGTGCAATGAAGAAGTACGGCCATCTTGAATCAGAGTAACGTTATGTCCACTGTTTGAGAGTTGCGCAAGACTAGAAAAGTAGTGTTAGTTTGTTGTCCTCCTGTATTGAAAACAGATAGACCCGTCTTCAATTTGATCGATTATTAACGTTTAAAAATACCTAAAGTTGTATTACAAAAGTAGTTTGAAATGTTTTGGCAAAGTTTACCGTTAACTTTTGAGATATTTTGTAGTGACGTTGCGCAAATTGGAAGCAGTTTTTTTCTGGATCAAACGCGCCAAATAAATGGACATTTTGGATATATATGGACGAAATTAATCGAACAAAAGGACCATTTGTGATGTTTATGGGACATATTGGAGTGCCAACAAAAGAAGCTCGTCAAAGGTAAGGCATGATTTATATTTTATTTCTGCGTTTTGTGTTGCGCCTGCAGGGTTGAAATATGCTACACTCTCTTTGTTTACTGTTGTGCTATCATCAGATAATGGCATCTTATGCTTTCCCCATAAATCCTTTTTGAAATCAGACATGTTGGCTGGATTCACAACATGTGTAGCTTTAATTTGGTGTCTTTCATGTGTGATTTCATGAAAGATTGATTTTTATAGTAATATATTTGAATTTGGCGCGCTACATTTTTTCTGTCTTTTGGCCAAGTGGGACGCTACCATCCCACATATCCCGGAGAAGTTAATAAATAAAAAACACTGTTATCAGTACAATAATAAATAGGTAAAACCCATCACACACCAGCATAACGTGCACAAGCATTACAAAAAAACTATACCGGACAAGGACATGTGGGGAACAGAGAGTTAAATACACAACATGTAATTGCTGGAATTGAAACCAGGTGTGTGGGAAGACAAGACAAAACAAATGGAAAATGAAAGGTGGATCGCCGATGGCTAGAAGACCGGTGACCGCCGAACATCGCCCGAACAAGGAGAGGGACCGACTTCGGAGGAAGTCGTGACAGGCATGTTATGAAAACTCTTCCAGTACACGGCATAATCATTAGGACAATAGGACATCTTGGGGAAGGAAATAGGTTTTGAAATTCCTCAGGCTTTCCGAGTGTATCATCTGACCATGCGGACTCATGTGTGGTGATTTATTCTCTTCTCAGGGTAGAGGAATATGACACTTTGTCAACATTTCAGAATTCCAGAGATTTCAGAATTCAAGTATTACACCTATTTTCAGCAACCTAACCTCAAACCTTTAAGTAAGATACAGAGGGCTGTTTTCTCCTGAAAACAAGGTGATGTTTTCGGTGCTTGACATGGGCAGGAGTACCGATACCTTGAATGGAAGCAACAAATATTATGGAGCTCCTGCACCCAAATGTAAAATGTACCGGCAACTATTTCAGTCCAACTCAAGCACTGAATGGTTTTAGAAAAGAGTTGTTTTCAGTTATTATACACAAGAGATTTTATTTTTGCTGAGGCCTCCATGATCTCACTGAGAGAGGGGGAGATACAGACTAATAATGACGAAACTGTTCTTATGTTCCTAAATATGTTTATTTTTTATATTCAGTATAGCAGTATACTCAGAGACTCAGCAGTTGAAAATTAGAGGTTTTCCAGAAAGGACTGTGGGTTAACAATAGAACATGTCAGAACATTGTGCATATGTGTATTAAATCAGCCTAGTACGATATCTTGTGGGGTATCAAAAGGGACACTTAAATGTTGTTTATCGCAATATACATCTGAGTGTATATAAACGAAAATATATAGTAAGCTGTCAATAGTTACAGCGATTTTTCTCCCTCTAACTCAAAAGCCCCGCCATCATTCTTGGTATCCTTGAGACAAAGTAGTTTGTCTCAAGGATACCAAGAAAAAAAAAGAACATAAGGGAAATGTGGTCAAGCATTTAAACAATAACCACTGTTTACGAGACCTTTTAAGTTGGCAGAAGTCTGACATATTTTTGTGAATGAGACCTATAAAATAAATCGGTCCCGTGTCTGCTTTGATAATCATTGTAGAAAAACACTATTCAGTTGAAAGAATGATGGAACACCTGTAAATCATCATCCCCTGCCTAACATAAACAGACGGGGGGGGGGGGGAAGCATACCACCACATTTAAGACGAGCGGGTTCTGTTATAACAGCAAACTGAAAGGTTTATCACGCTGATACATTTTTATGTGTGTATGGGCCTTGAACTTAGCCAGGGGTTGAGCCATCTTTCTTTTGAAAATAAACAGTATTACAAGAAAGCAATTGTTGATGTAATGCTGGCATGATAAAGGGGTTCTCACCAGGACATTTTGAATTTGCTCAGACATATGTATCCCACCAACTGACTTAGTATTTTGGTTTCGGAACACACTGAATAAAGTAAACTGGCTGTTTATTCTTCTAAGGGATACAGGTTACATCTCTAGCTTCGAGCCCTAAAACTATCGAATGTCATTTCTGACCTTCCTAAGCAAGACGAACAATGAAAAATAACATGCTGAATCTTAGAGGAGAGAGAAGGAACATTTTGTCTGAAAGACCACTGGCAATAGTTCAGTGTCAATATCATATCAGATGAAGTATTTGAGAAAACACATTCCTCTTTGTCTACCTGCAATTATTACAAATTATTTAACTAGGCAAGTTAGTTAAGAACAAATTATTATCTACCAAAAGGCCTCCTGCGGGGATGGGGGCTGGGTTTAAAAATACATGAAATAAAACTATAGGACAAAACACACATCACAACAAGAGAGACAACACTACATAAAGAGAGACCTAAGACGACAACATAGCATGGCAGCAACACATGACAACACAGCATGGTAGGAACACAACATGAAAACAACAACATGGTAGCAACACAACATGGTAGCAGCACAAAACAGGGTACAAACATTGTTGGGCACAGACAACAGCACAAAGGGCAAGGTACAGACAACAATACATCACGCAAAGCAGCCACAAATGTCAGTGAGTGTCCATGACTGAGTCTTTGAATGAAGAGATTGAGATAAAACTGTCCAGTTTAAGTGTTTGTTGCAGCTCCTTCCAGTCGCTTGCAGAAGCGAACTGAAAAGACGAACGACCCAGGGATGTGTGTGCTTTGGGGACCTATAACAGAATGTGACTGGCAGAACGGGTGTTGTATGTGTAGGATGAGGGCTGCAGTAGATATCTCAGATGGGTGGGGGCTATAAATAAGCAACAACCAGTGGGTCTTGCAATGGGTATACAGAGATGACCATGCCCCCCCCCACTGGGCTGTGAAGGCGCACTGGAGGCATAGTGCGTAGAGCCGGCGCAGGATATGCTGGGCCGTGGAAACGCACTGGAGGTCTGGAGCGTAGAGCTGGCACAACGCGTCCTGGCTGAATGCCCACTCTAGCACGGCAACTGCGGGGAGCTTGCACAGAGCGCACCGGGCTGTGGATGCGCACTGAAGGCATGGTGCGCAGAACCGGATAACACGGTGCTTGACCGGTCACTCGCTCCCCACGGTAAGCACGGGGAGTTGGCTCAGGTCTGAAACCTGACTCCGCCAATCTCCCCGTGTGCCCCCCAAATTTTTTTGGGGGGGCTGCCTCTCGTGCTTGCTTTGTTGAGCTATCTCCTCGTATCGTCGCCGTTCCGCTTTCGCTGCCTCTATCTCCTCCTTCGGACGGCGATACTCCCCGGCCCTTGTCCAGGGTCCTGCTCCCTCCAGGATTTCCTCCCAGGTCCAGTCCTCCTGACCACACTGCTTGGTCCGTTGGTGGTGGGATCTTCTGTTACGTCCGTCGTTAAATGAAGACCAAGGTGTAGCGTGGTAGGCGTACATTTTCTTTAATATGAAATATTCCACCAAAAAACAATAAACAACTCAACGAACGTAAAGCTAGGAGTGCAACACCTGCAACACAAAAAGACAAGATCCCACAACTGAAGGTGGGAAAAAGGGCTGCCTAAGTACGATCCCCAATCAGAGACAACAATAGACAGCTGCCTCTGATTGGGAACCATACTCTGCCAACAAAGATCTCCCACCCTAGTCACACCCTGATCTCTAAGGACAGGGCATGACAATCAGCTTGATCTCCCCCTTTAAATAAAGGAATAACCATGGCTGCCTTCCAAGCAATGGGAACCTCCCCAGAGAGGAGAGACAGGTTATAAAGGTCAAAGATAAAATAGGAGTCAAATAAGAATCCTGACTTAATGAAGTGGGGATTAAAGAGCTCAGCCATGTGCTTCTTGTCAGGAACAACCACATCATCAACTTTAAGGGATATGGGCAGCTGTGAGGGGGGCTTATTCTCCAGGTCTTTAACCGTTTTCCAGAATTTCTTGGGATTAGACCCACAGAGAGAGAACTGCTCCTTAAAGTAACTCTTTAAAGTACATAGGTTGTTATATTAAATACGTAATATTATGCTAAATGAATGTCCGTTTATGTAAATCGGTAGCATGAAAATATTTATCATCTTTGTGGTGGCTGTTTAGGGAAAGGGGATACCTAGTCAGTTGCACAACTGAAATGTGTCTTCCGCATTTAACAAACCCCTCTGAATCAAAAAGGTGCAGGGGGGGTGGGTTCCTTAACTTCTTGCAACTATAGGGGGTGCTGTTCCGCATTAGCATATTTGTGTCTCCAAATTAAACTGCCTCGTGCTAAATTCTTGATCGTACAATATGCATATTATTGTTATTATTGGATAGAAAACAGTCTATAGTTTCTATAGGAGTTGAAATTTTGTCTCTGAGTGGTACAGAACAATTTCTACAGCACTTTTCATGACGGGTTCAGATTCAGAAATTTTTACCTCTGATCTGGGGTCTGTTTTTAAGGCGACAGTAATGCTATGAAGAAACCGACACTGCCTACGTCTTCCTCTGGGTGTCTGTACGTCATCACGTTTTCAATGAACTCGATGGGATATTCCCAGCCATTATAAAAGCCCAAAATGTACAGAGACCCCCCTTTCTCATCGTGCGCCTGAAGCGTGAAGGCCATCGGACTTGCCTCGTTCCAAATCGTTTTTTTAGAGAGTGATATTTCTCCGGTCATGTTTTCAGTCGTTATAGTTGTTAAAAACATCATAATGTAGTTAATTTGAACCGTTTTATAGCAATTTAATCCGTTTAGTGCGATTTTGAGGAATTTATTGTCGTGCCCTTTTTAGCTTTGGGAAACGTTTCGGGTGTCGGTCGTTGGTGGTGGACATTTCGAAGGACAGAGGACATCTATCGACCAAAAGACGTTTATAACATAGAAAGGATACATTGCCCAAGAATATGATGGAAGATCAGCTCAAAGTAAGCAATATTTAATATGATAAACCGTGTTTCTGTCGAAATATTTTAAACGCGTATTTCACCATTTTGTTTGGTATAGCTTCACCTGGCGAACCCTGTATTGAAAAGTAAGGATAATTTTTAAAAATGTAAATCAGCGGTTGCATTAAGAACTAATTTGTCTTTCGATTCCTGTCTACCTGTATTTTTAGTCAAGTATATGATTAGCTTTCAATTAAACTAGATCACTCTGATAGATCGTCAGACATATTGAGGCTTGATTTCCTAGATTTTTATTGTGTTAACCACGGTTTTGTATGGCTTAATATGCACCTTTTCGAACAAACTGTATATGTATGTTGTAAAATGATTTACAGAGTGTCATCGGAAGAATTCTGAGAAGGTTAGTGAAAAATTAATATCTTTTGGCGGTGATTACGTTATAGCGCTCTTTGGCTGGAATCGATGCTCTGGTAACGTTTTCACATGTCGTATGCTAACTTATCGATTTATTGTTTTCGCTGAAAAACGCTTAGAAAATCTGAAATATGGTCTGAAATCACAAGAACTGGGTCTTTCCATTGCTATGCTTTGTTCATTTTTATGAAATGTTTTATGATGAGTAAATTGGTCATACACGTTGCTCTATCTAGTAATTCTAGTGGATTTGTGATGGTCGGTGCAATTGTAAACTGTGATTTTCTACCTGAAATATGCACTTTTTTCTAACAAAAACTATCTATACATGAATATGTTATCAGACTGTCATCTGATGGTTTTTTTATAGGTATTGTGCTATCAATATCTTAGTTGAGCGAATTGGTGAATAGCACCTGAAGGGTAAAGAAACTGATGGAGTTAGAATATGGTGTATTTTGCTAACGTGTTTAGCTAATAGATTTACATATTTTTGTCTTCCCTGTAAAACATTTTAAAATCTGAAATGGGTGCTTTATTCACAAGATCTGTATCTTTCATCTGGTGTCTTGGACTTGTGATTTAATGATATTTAGATGCTACTATCTACTTGTGAAGCTATGCTATCTATGCTAATCAGTGTGTGGGGGGTGGGGGGTGCTCCCGGATCCGGGGTTAGTAGCCGTGAAAGGTTAATCAACGTCATCGGCGCCCGTCGAACTGTTTTAATTGCCTTGCTCAAGGGTAGAACAGCAGCATTTTCCACCTTGCCGGCTCAGGGATTCGAACCCAACACTCTTAATCGCTAGGCTACCTGCCGCTGCAGCTGTTTCATTCATTGTCTACTGGAAATTATTTATTTCCCTTTGATCAGAGATCCACTCCATGGAATTAGTATGAAGCCATTAAACTAGCTAGCTCTCACACAAATCACCTTATTGCAAATTTGACATTTTTTTTCTCCATTTGTCTCTCTCTTTCCCATTCAGTATTCATCTTCATGCAAATCAATGTGTTTCACCACAGAGGGAGCCTAGACTTCAGGGTGGATTATCCAACATACTATTTCCGTCTGCATTTTTTAAATCATTTGTAGGCACATCTGTGAGTAAACCATACGTGGGATAATTTCCACGCAAAGTATGAGATTTATCAATATGAATGTTTGCTTGAGAGTGTGGGTAAATTTACACACAGGCCTACACACAGTACCAAGTGGTGGAATAAGGGAACTACTTGTCAGAATGGGGAAAATACACGGAGTATAACAAACTTTAAGAACCTGCGCAATGCCAAGCGTCAGCTGGAGTGGTGTAAAGCTCGCCGCCATTCGACTCAGGAGCAGTGGAAACGCGTTTCTGGAGTGATGAATCACGCTTCACCATCTGGCAGTCCAAATGACGAATCTAGGTTTGGTGGATGCCAGGAGAACGCTACCTGCCCAAATGCATAGTGCCATGCATAGTGCCAGCTGTAAAGTTTGGTGGAGGAGGAATAATGGTCTGGGGCTGTTTTTCATGGTTTGGGCTAGGCCCCTTAGTTCCAATGAAGGGAAATCTTAACGCTACAGCATGCAATGACATTCTAGATGATTCTGTGCTTCCAACTTTGTGGCAACAGTTTGGGGAAGGCCCTTTCCTGTTTCAGCATGACAATGCCCCGTGGACAAAGCGAGGTCCATACAGAAATGGTATGTTGAGATCGGTGTTGAAGAACTTGGTTGGCCTGCACAGAGTCCTGACCTCAACCCCATCAAAAACCTTTTGGAACACAGACTGCAAGCCAGGACTAATCACCCAACATCAGTGGCCTCATCAATATCCCCACAGCAATGTTCCAATATCTAGTGGAAAGCCTTCCCAGAAGAGTGGAGACTGTTATAGCAGCAAGGGGGAACAACTCCATATTAATCCCCCATGACATAATCACATAATTTGACCATATCAGTGCATTTGTTACGATAATAATCCATATAAAGTGCCTTCGGAAAGTATTCAGACCCCTTGACTTTTTCCACATGTTGTTATGTTACAGCTTTATTCTAAAATGGATTAAATAAATACAAATCCTCAGAAATCTACACACAATACCACAAATGACAAAGTGAAAACAGGTTTTTAGAATGTTTGCAAATTCATAAAAAACCTAAAACAGAAAAAGCTTATTTACATAGGTATGGGGATTTGAAATTGACCTCAGGTGCGTCCTGTTTGCATTGATCATCATTTTTCAACCACTCCACAAATTTCTTGTTAACAAACTATAGTTTTGGCAAGTCAGTTAGGACATCTACTTTGTGCTTGACACAAGTCATTTTTCAAAAAATTGTTTACAGACAGATTATTTCACTTATAATTCACTGTATCACAATTCCAGTGGGTCAAAAGTGTACATACAAAGTTGACTGTGCTTTTAAACAGCTTAGAAAACTCCAGAAAAAGATGTTATGGCTTTAGAAGATTCTGATAGGGTAATTGACATCATTTGAGTCAATTGGTGGTGTACCTGTGGATGTATTTCAAGGCCTACCTTCAAACTCAGTGCCTCTTTGCTTGACATCATGGGAAAATCAAAAGAAATCAGCCAATGGTAGACCTCCACAAGTCTGGTTCATCCTTGGGAGCAATTTCCAATTGCCTGAAGGTACCACGTTCATCTGTACAAACAATAGTACGCAGGTATAAACACCATGGGACCACGCAGCCGTCACACCGCTCAGGAAGGAGACGTATTCTGTCTCCTAGAAATGAATGCACTTTGGTGCGAAAAGTGCAAATCAATCCCAGAACAACAGCAAAGGACCTTGTGAAGATGCTGGAGGAAACAGGTACAAAAGGATCTATATCCACAGTAAAACGAGTCCTATATCGACATGACCTGAAAGGCTGCTCAGCAAGGAAGAAGCCACTGCTCCAAAACCGCCATAAAAAAAGCCAGACTATGGTTTGCAACTGCACATGGGGACAAAGATCATACTTTTTGGAGAAATGTCCTCTGGTCTGATGAAATAAAAATAGAACTGTTTGGCCATAATGACCATCGTTATGTTTGGAGGAAAAAGTGGGAGGCTTGCAAGCCGAAGAACACCATTCCAACCGTGATGCACGGGGGTGGCAGCATCATGTTGTGGGGGAGCTTTGCTGCAGGAGGGACTGTTGCACTTCACAAAATAGATGGCATCATGAGGCAGGAAAATTATGTGGCTATATTGAAGCAACATCTCAAGACATCTGTCTGGAGTAAAGCTTGGTCGCAAATGGGTCTTCCAAATGGACAATGACCCCAAGCATACTTCCAAAGTTGTGAAAAAATGGATTAAGGACAACAAAGTCAAGGTATTGGAGTGGCCATCACAAAGCCCTGACCTCAATCCTATAGAAAATTTGTGGGCAGAACTGAAAAAGCGTATGCGAGCAAGGAGGCCTACAAATCTGACTCAGTTACACCAGCTCTGTCAGGAGGAATGGGCCAAAATTCACCCAACTTATTGTGGGAAGCTTGTGGAAGGCTACCCGAAACGTTTGACGCCAAGTTAAACAATTTAAAAGCAATGCACCAAATACTAATTGACTGTATGTAAACTTCTGACCCACTGGGAATGTGATGAAAGAAAAACAATTTGAATAAATCATTCTCTCTACTATTATTCTGACATTTCACATTCTTAAAATAAAGTGGTGATCCTAACTGACCTAAGACAGGGAATTTTTTACTGGAATTAACATGTCAGAAATTGTGAAAAACTGAGTTTAAATATATTTGGCTAAGGTGTATGTAAACTTCCGACTTCAACAGTATAAATATTTACTCCGGACTCCGACATTGCTTATCCTAATATTTCAATATTTCTTAGTTCCATTCTTTAACTTTTTAGATTTGTGTGTATTGTTGGGAATTGTTAGATGTTACTGCACCGGTGGAGCTAGGAACACAAGCATTTATCTACACCCGCAAGAAATCTGCTTAATATGTGTATGCGACCAATAAAATATGATTTGATTTGACACTGTAGTATCCCTCTTGTGTAGTGCTTACTATATAATTGTGTAGAATACATAAGGGATAATCAACGAGGGGATATGCATTCTCTGGAAAGTAATTAATGACATGGAAGGTGTGTTCCAAGTTGCACTCATGGAGTGGAACTAACCTTCCATGAAGTTGCATTATTTTCCAGAGAAAGCATAAATCCCTGAGTTGTTTATTAAATCATAGCTATATTTTAACATCGTTGCCTCTATGCAGTTAGAAATGTGTTCAACATCCACTGAAGTATCTAGCAATTGTATTACTTAGCTACAGTTGTTGCTTGGTAACCAAACAAATAGACTTTCTTGTTTAGCTAACCAAACGATCAGTCCTATTTTGCTATCATGATCAAATACGACATTGCCAATAAGGCTTTCAAAAACAGCTCAATAGAACATGTAAGAACAAACTATAGCCATTGAATTCTACCGTGCGTTATAGGTAAATAATTCACGCTCTAGAATGCCCTTCAAGCCAATCAGAAACGAGTATTCAACAATGCCCTTGTATAACGTAGAATACTATACTACATTTACATTTACATTTACATTTAAGTCATTTAGCAGACGCTCTTATCCAGAGCGACTTACAAGTTGGTGCATTCACCTTATGATGTCCAGTGGAACAACCACTTTACAATAGTGCATCTAACTCTAAGGGGGGGGGGKTWRRARGRWTWMYTTWWYCYWWTCCTAGGTATTCCTTAAAGAGGTGGGGTTTCAGGTGTCTCCGGAAGGTGGTGATTGATTCCGCTGACCTGGCGTCGTGGGGGAGTTTGTTCCACCATTGGGGTGCCAGAGCAGCGAACAGTTTTGACTCTGTCTCTTATACACATCTAGATGTGTATAAGAGACAGGTGGTGGATCTGTACTTCCTCAGAGGTAGGGAGGCGAGCAGGCCAGAGGTGGATGAACGCAGTGCCCTTGTTTGGGTGTAGGGCCTGATCAGAGCCTGAAGGTACGGAGGTGCCGTTCCCCTCACAGCTCCGTAGGCAAGCACCATGGTCTTGTAGCGGATGCGAGCTTCAACTGGAAGCCAGTGGAGAGAGCGGAGGAGCGGGGTGACGTGAGAGAACTTGGGAAGGTTGAACACCAGACGGGCTGCGGCGTTCTGGATGAGTTGTAGGGGTTTAATCGCACAGGCAGGGAGCCCAGCCAACAGCGAGTTGCAGTAATCCAGACGGGAGATGACAAGTGCCTGGATTAGGACCTGCGCCGCTTCCTGTGTGAGGCAGGGTCGTACTCTGCGAATGTTGTAGAGCATGAACCTACAGGAACGGGTCACCGTATTGACATGCTAATATATTAATTTGCATATGCCCTGCATATTTCCCCAAAAATATTAATGTGTGCCACCCATGAATGAGAAACCTACATGCCAAGTATAGATCATATTGTGTTCCCCACAGATTCTATTAAATAGGTCCTGAATCTAGCTGTTCAGACCCTAGTTCTACCTAATTACAGGTTATGGACAATTAGCACTCTTAGTATTTGTCCAGTAGGTTTTCTCAAGGAGAAAGCCAAAACAAGATAATAAAACAAAAACAAATGCAAATCTATAGCCAAAGGCAGAACCACAAATCTTGGTTTGCTTAAAGTAGTCTACCGTATTTAGTCAACAGTATGTAGCCGTACATCAACAGCAGAATATCACTCTGCATACCACTGCTGGCTTGCTTCTGAAGCTAAGCAGGGTTGGTCCCTGGATGGGAAGCTAAGCAGGGTTGGTCCCTGGATGGGAAGCTAAGCAGGGTTGGTCCCTGGATGGGAGACCAGATGCTGCTGAAAGTAGTGTTGGAGGGGCAGTAGGAGGCACCTTTTTCTCTGTTCTATAAAAACTCCACCAGGGCAGTGATTGGGGACATTTCCCTGTGTAGGGTGCCGTCTTTTGGATGGGACGTTAAACAGGTGCCCTGACTCTGTGGTCACTAAACATCCCATGGCCCTTACCATAATACGGGTTAATTAAAATAAAAAATCATCCATCGATCATTTTTACAGTAGGTGTCAATTTGCCTGGTTCCATATGTTCTCCAGACAACTATTCTATGTTTATCAAGGTATACATGTTTGGCATGACAATACACAAATGTAGATAGCAGTTGGCATACACACCAAGGTTACGATTGGCTCCCATAAAAGTCTGGTGCTTCAATAATTTGTTAATGTCCAACAATTTTCTTGATTATCGCACAATTATAGAGTGGAACGATCCCTGATGGAAACTACTTAATGTTTTACAGGGTATGGAAATAGGGAGCTATTGTTTATGAAAAAACAAATAGGCAATTTGCATCTGACTTAGTTGCTATGAAATTGCTGTTGTGGGAGAATGAAATCATCAGTTTGGCAGTGCTTTACATAATTTTAGCTGAAATCAGGTGATTCTGTATTACTTCACTTATAATAACATTTTATTAAATAATAGCTACATGTGCACTTTCATACAGATGCAGACCGTCAGTTCTCTATCCCCTGTGGCAATTACATGAAGTACAAACTAAATTTGCCTGAGTGCAAATGTCTTGTTCGATTTAAACTAGTGAATTTACACCTGTTCCTCCTCTTCTTCTTGGAGAGGGAAAACCAAAACAATCGAAATGCTTGTGTTTGACAATGACATCCAATTACGTTTGGCTGGAAGTGGTTTCTTTGTTTGTTTGCACTTGCCTCGTCTGTTCTATGTTATCCCGATTATTTTGTTGTTGTTGTTATGATATTTTAACTTTTTGCTGCATTATTGTGGAGCATATTTGGCTCTATATAAAACCTATCTACTGGATTATTTGTATTATTACAACTGAACTCACAGCGGAGCAGCCCGGAAGCAGAGCTGTGGTTATGTCCAACTTTATGACATGCGGTTGGTTGATGTTAGGCGAAGAGAGAATTAGATTATTAATACCCTGTGTGTGTGCAGAGGCCTGCCGTGACCAGTCACAACCTCATACACACATACGTTCGCACATGCGTGCGAACACACACACACACACACACACACACACACACACAGCCCCCCTGCAAAGCCTCCACACACACATACGTCCCTGAAGGGATGGTGCCGTCTGAAAGGTTAGCGCTTGATTGTCACTAAGACTAATTAAAATAATTGCAATGGCTTTTGGCCCTTCCCAAGCCTACAAGCCAATGCTTTTTAATAGTTCTGGAATGGGGGTGATGGTGGGATGAGAGAGGAGACATACCCGCGGGTGGCTAGTGCTGCAAGGAAGACAGAACAAGGACACAAGCAAAAGTATTCATACCCCTTGGAATTCTTCACATTTTACTGTGTTACAAAGTGAGATAAAAATGGATTTAATTGTAATTTTGTGTCAACAATCTACACAAAATAATGTCACAGTAAAAAAAATTAAAAAAAAGATGAATAGAATATAAAATATAGTCATTGCATAAGTATTCAGCTCCCTGAGTCAATACATGTTAGAACACCTTCGGCAGCGATCACAGCTGTCAGTATACTTAGGCAAGTCTCTAAGAGCTTTACACACCTGGATTGTGCAAAATTAGCCATTATTATTTTAATAATTCTCCAAGCTCTGTCAAGCCTTTGGGGATCATGGCTAGACAAAAATGTTCAAGTCTTGCCATAGATTATCAAACAGATTTAAGGCAAAACAATAACTTGGCCACTCAGGAACCTTCACTCTCTTCTTGTTAAGCAACTCCAGTGCAGACTTGGCCGTGTTTTTTGTAGGTTATTGTCCTGCTGAAAGGTGAATTGCTCTCCCAGTGTCTGGTGTAAAGCAGACTGAAGCATGTTTTCCCATAGGATGTTGCCTGTGCTTAGCTCCATCTAATTTATTTTATTCTGAAAAACTGTCCAGTATTTGCTGATTGTAACGGCAGCCTTCCCTCTCTTCACGAGAAGAGAGGGTGTAACAGGGATCGGACCAACACGCAGCGTAGCCAGTGCTCAACATATTTAATAATGACGATTAAACAGTGAACACTTACAAATGTGGCAAAACCGATACAGTCCTTTCTGGTGCAGACAAAACACAAAGACAGGAAACAACCACCCACAAAATCCCAACACAAAACAAGCCACCTATATATGATTCTCAATCAGGGACAACGATTGACAGCAGCCTCTGATTGAGAACCATATTAGGCCGAACACAGAAACAGACAAACTAGACACACAACATAGAATGCCCACCCAGCTCACGTCCTGACCAACACTAAAACAAGCAAAACACATAAGAACTATGGTCAGGACGTGACACTGATGTCATCCATACCCATACCATGATGCAGCCAACACCATGCTTGAAAACAAAGAGGCAGTTACTCAGTGATGTGTTGTTCTGGATTTTCCCCAAACAAAAGGCATTGAATTCAGGAAATAAAGTACATTTATTTGACACATTTTTATTGCAGTATTGCCTTAGTGCCTTGTTGCATGCAATATGCATGTTTTGGTATTTTTGGGATTCTTCTTTTCACTCTGTCATTTAAGTCATTATTGTGGCATCACTACAATGTTGTTGATCCATCCTCCAGTTTTCTCCCATCACAGTCATAGAACTCGGTAACTGTTTTACAATCACCAATGGCTTCATGGTAACTTCCCTGAGCAGTTTCATTCCTGTCATGCAGCTCAGTTCAGAATGACAACTGTATATTTGATGTGTCTGGGTGGTTTAATACATAATCCACAGCATAATTGTTAAATTGAAAATGCTTAAAACTTCAGTGGGATAGGGGGCAGCATTGGAAAGTTTGGATGAAAAGCGTGCCCAGAGTAAATTGTTACTCAGGCCCAGAAGCTAGGATATGCATATAATTAGTAGATCTGGATAGAAAATACTCTAAAGTTTCCAAAACTGTTAAAATAATGTATGTGAGTATAACAGAACTCATATGGCAGGCGAAAACCTGAGAAAAATCCAACCAGGAAGTGGGAATTTTGAGGTTTGTAGTTTTTTAAGAGAATGCCTATCCAGTAACAAGTGTCTGTGGGGTCAGATTGCACTTCCTAAGGCTTCCAGTAGATGTCAACAGTCATTAGAAGTTGTTTCATGCTTATATTGTGAAAGGGGAGAGAATAAGACCATTCAGAGTAAGTGGCTCAGCTGAAAGCCATGAGTTGTTTATCGCGTGTGGCCGTGAAGCGCCCCGTCTGTTCTCTTTCCTTTCTAATGAAAACAGTATTGTCCGGTTGAAATATTATTGAATATTTATGATAAAAAGATCCTAAGGATAGATTATAAACTTCGTTTGACATGTTTCTACGAACTTTAACTTCTTTGGGGTAGGGGGCAGTATTTTCACGTCCGGATGAAAAGCATGCCCAGAGAAACGGCCTGCTACAAAGCCATAAAAGCTAGAATAGGTATATTATTAGTAGATTTGGATAGAAAACACTCTGAAGTTTCTAAAACTGTTTGGATGATGTCTGTGAGTATAACAGAACTCAAATGGCAGGCAAAAGGCTGAGAAAAATCCAACCACGAAGTGGGAAATCTGAGGTTGGTCGATTTTCAACTCAGCTCCTATTGAAGATACAGTGGGATATTGGTAATGTTGCACTTCCTAAGGCTTCCACTAGATGTCAACAGTCTTTAGAACCTTGTCTGATGTTTCTACTGTGAAGTGGGCTCGAATGAGAGGGAAATGAGTCAGAGGTCTGCCAGCAGCCACGAGCTGACCATGTGCGTTCACATGATAGTTCGCTCCCGTTCCATTTGCTTTTCTGAAGACAAAGGAATTCTCAGGTTGGAACATTATTGAAGAATTGTGTTAAAAACATCCTAAAGATTGATTCAATACTTCCTTTGTTATGGTTTTAAGGACTGTAATATAACTTTTTTAACTTTTCGTCCGTACTTTCCACTGGACTTGCCCGCGCGTCTTGAGTTTGGAAAGTGTACTGAACGCTAGAACAACAAGGAGGAATTTGGACATAAATGATGGACATTATCGAACAAAACAAACATTTATTGTTGAACTAGGATTCCTGGGAGTGCATTCTGATGAAGATCTTCAAAGGTAAGTGAATGTTTATAATGTTATTTCTGACATGTTGACTGCACAATATGACGGATATATTTGTGTCTTGATTGGGCTCAGAGCGCCGACTCAGATTGCTTTTTCCATAAAGCTTTTTTGAAATCTGACACAGCGCTTGCATTAAGGAGAAGTGCATCTAAAATTCCATGCATAACAGTTGTATCTTTTAGCAATGTTTATTATGAGTATTCCTGTAAATTGATGTGGCTCTCTGCAAAATCAAAGGATGTTTTGGAACTTCTGAACGTAACGCGCCAACTCAGATTTTTGGATATAAATATGAACTTTACCAAACAAAGCATACATGTATTGTGTAACATGAAGTCCTATGAGTGTCATCTGATGAAGATCATCAAAGGTTAGTGATTAATTTTATCTCTTTCTACTTTTTGTGACTCCTCTCTTTGGCTGGAAAAATGACTGTTATTCTGTGAATAGGCACTCACCTAACATAATTGTTTGGTTTGCTTTCGTCGTAAAGCCTTTTTGAAACCGGACACTGTGGCTGGATTTACAACAAGTGTATCTTTAAAATGGTGTAAAATACATGTATGTTTGAGGAATTTTAATTATGTGATTTCTGTTGTTTTGAATTTGGCGCCCTGCAGTTTCACTGGCTGTTGAAGAGGTGGGACGCTAACGTCTCACGTACCCTAGAGAGGTTAACACTGGATCCGGCGCTCGTCGCGTGTGGCAGGGCTTGAAAACTATTACAGACTACAAAGGAAAGCACAGCCGCAAGCTGCCCAGTGACACTGGAACACAAGCATGAGCATCAGCTGTTCCGGACGACTGTAAGATCACGCTCTCGGTAACCAATGTAAGACCTTTACACTGGTCAACATTCGCAAGGCCTAAGGGCAAGAAGGATTACCAGGACGTGTACTACTTGCATGTGCTGACCAACTGGAAAGTGTCTTCAATGACAGTTTCAACCTGTCCCTGACTGAATCAGTAATACCAACATGTTTCAAGCAGACCACCACAGTGCCAGTGCCCAAGAAAACTAAGGTAACCTGACTAAATGACTACCGACCCGTAGCACTCATGTCTGTAGCCATGAAGTGCTTTGAAAGGCTGGTCATGGCTCACATCAACAACATTATCCCAGAAACCCTAGACCCACTCCAATTTGCAAACCGCCCCAACAGATCCACAGATGATGCAATCTCTATTGCACTCAACACTGCCCTGTCCCACCTGGACAAAAGGAACACTTACAGCTGAAGTCGGAATTTTACATACACCTTAGCCAAATACATTAACACTCAGTTTTTCACAATTCCTGACATTTAATCCTAATAACAATTCCCTGTCTTAGGTCAGTTAGGATCACCACTTTATTTTAAGAATGTGAAATGTCAGAATTATAGTAGAGAGAATGATTTATTTCAGCTTTTATTTCTTTCATCACATTCCCAGTGGGTCAGAAGTTTACCTACACTCAATTAGTATTTGGTAGCATTGCCTTTCATTTGTTTAACTTGGGTCAAACTTTTTGGGTAGCCTTCCACAAGCTTCCCACAATAAGTTGGGTGAATTTTGGCCCATTCCTCCTGACAGAGAGGGTGTAACTGAGTCAGGTTTGTAGGCCTCCTTGCTCACACACGCTTTTTCAGTTCTGCCCACCAATTTTCTATAGGATTGAGGTCAGGGCTTTGTGATGGCCAGTCCAATACCTTGACTTTGTTGTCCTTAAGCCATTTTGCCACAACTTGGAAGTATGCTTTGGGTCATTGTCCATTTAGAAGATCCATTTGCGACCAAGCTTTAACTTCCTGTCTGATGTCTTGCGATGTTGCTTCAAGATATCTACATAATTTTCCTGCCTCATGATGCCATCTTTGTTGTGAAGTGCAACAGTCCCTCCTGCAGCAAATCACCCCCACAACATGATGCTGCTTCACGGTTGGGATGGTGTTCTTCGACTTGCAAGCCTCCCCCTTTTTCCTCCAAACGTAACGATGGTCATTATGGCCAAAAACGTATATTTTTGTTTCCTCAGACCAGAGGACATTTCTCCAAAAAGTATGATCTTTAACCCCATGTGAAGTTGCAAACCGTAGTCTATCTTTTTTATGGCATATTTGGAGCAGTGGCTTCTTCCTTGCTGAGCAGCCTTACAGGTTATGTCGATATAGGACTCGTTTTACTGTGGATATAGATACATTTGTACCTGTTTCCTCCAGCATCTTCACAAGGTCCTTTGCTGTTGTTCTGGGATTGATCTGCACTTTTCGCACAGAACGTGTCTCCTTCCTGAGCGGTATGACGGCTGCGTCCCATGGTGTTTGTACTTGCATAACATTGTTTGTACAGATGAACGTGGTACCTTCAGGTGTTTGGAAATTACTCCCAAGGATGAACCAGACTTTTGGAGATCTACAATTTTTTTCCTGAGTTCTTAGCTGATTTCTTTTGATTTTCCCATGATGTCAAGCAAAGAGGCACTGAGTTTGAAGGTAGGCCGTGAAAGACATCCATAGGTACACCTCCAATTGACTCAAATTATGTCAATTAGCCTGTCAGAAGCTTCTAAAGCCATGACATAATTTTCTGGAATTTTTCAAGCTGTTTAAAGGCACAGTCAACTTAGTGTTTGTAAACTTCTGACCCACTGGAATTGTGATACAGTATGTTTGTAAACAATTGTTGGAAAAATTACTTGTGTCATGCACGAAGTAGATGTCCTAACCGACTTGCCAAAACTATAGTTGGTTAACAAGAAATTTGTGGAGTGGTTGAAATATGACTTTTAATGGCTCCATCCTAAGTGTAAGTTAACTTCTGTCTTCGACTGTATGTGAGAATGCTATTCATTGACTACAGCTCAGCGTTCAACACCATAGTTTCCTCAAAGCTCATCACTAAGCTAAGGACCTTGGGACTAAACTCCTCCGTTTGCAACTTGATCCTGGAATTCCTGACAGCCCGCCCCCAGTTGGTAAGGGTAGGTAACAACACATCCGCCACGCTAATCCTCAACATGGGGGCACCTCAGGGGTGCGTGCTCAGTTCCGTTCTGTACTCCCTGTTCACTCATGAATGCATGGCCAGGCACCTCTCCAACACCATCATCATTTTTGCCAATGACAGTGGTAGGCCTGATCACCAACAACGATGATACAGCCCATAGGGAGGAGGTCAGAAACCTGGCCGTGTGGTGCAATGACACCAACCTCTCCCTCAACCTGATCAAGACAAAATAGATGATTGTGGACTACAGGAAAAGTAGGACCGAGCATGCCCCCATTCTCATTGACATGGCTGCAGTGGAGCAGGTTGAGAGCTTCAAGTTCCTTGGTGAATCACTAACAAACTATCCTTGTAGAAAACATTTTTATTTTTTATTTTTTTTACCTTTATTTAACCAGGTAGGCAAGTTGATAACAAGTTCTCATTTACAATTGCGACCTGGCCAAGAATATGCAAAGCAGTTCGACACATACAGCAACACAGAGTTACACATGGAGTAAAACAAACATACAGTCAATAATACAGTAGAAAAATAAGTCTATATACAATGTCAGCCATTGAGGTGAGATAAGGGAGGTAAAGGTAAAAAAAGGCCATGGTGGCGAAGTAAATACAATATAGCAAGTAAAACACTGGCATGGTAGATTTGCAGTGGAAGAATGTGCAAAGTAGAAATATAAATAATGGGGTGCAAAGGAGCAAAATAAATGAATAAATAAATACAGTAGGGGAAGAGGTAGTTGTTTGGGCTAAATTATAGATGGGCTATGTACAGGTGCAGTAATACACTAAGACAGTCGTGAAGAGGGCACGACAAAGCCTAAACCCCTCAGAAGACTGACAAGATTTGGCATGGGTCCTCAGATCCTCAAAAGTTTCGACAACTGCAACATCGAGAGCATCCTGTCTGGTTGCATCACTGCCTGGTATGGCAACTGCTCGGCATCTGACGTAAGGCACTAAAGAGGGTAGTGCGTACGGCCCAGTACATCATCGGGGCCAAGCTTAGTGCCATCCAGCACCTCTATAGCAGGCGGTGTCAGAAGAAGGCCCTAAAAATTGTCAAAGACTCCAGCCACATAACATCAAATTGATCAGAAATACAGTCTAGACATTGGTAATTTTGAAAATGACTATTGTAGCTGGAAACGGGTGATTTTTAATGGAATATCTACATAGGTGTACAGAGGCCCATTATTAGCAACCATCACTTCTGTGTTCCAATGACACGTTGTGTTAGATAATCCAAGTTTATCATTTTAACCCTTGTGTTGTCTGAAAAACTTCTTCTTAGGGCTGCAATCCCGTTAACGGGATCGATATGACAACAGCCAGTGAAGTGCAGGGCGCCAAATTCAAACAACAGAACTCTCATAATTAAAATTCCTCAAGCATACAAGTATTTCACACCATTTTAAAGATACACTTCTTGTTAATCCCACCAGAGTGCCCGATTTCAAAAAGGCTTTACAGCGAAAGCACGACAAACTATTATATTAGGTCACCGCAAAATCACAGAAAAACACAGCCATTTTTCCAGCCAAAGACAGGAGTCACAAAAAGCAGAAAAATAGATAAAATGAATCACTAACCTTTGATGATCTTCATCAGATGACACTCATAGGACTTCATGTTACACAATACATATATGTTTTGTTCAATATAGTTCATATATTTATATCCAAAAACCTCAGTTTACATTGGCGCCATGTTCAGAAATGCCTCCAAAATATCCGGAGAAATTGCAGAGAGCCACATCAAATAACAGAAATACTGATCATAAACTTGATGAAAGATTAAAGATACACCTGTTCGGGATAGGGGGCAGCATTTTCACTTTGGACGAATTGCGTGCCCAAACTGAACTTCCTCCTACTCTGTCACAGATGGTAACTGTGCCAATTGATATCCCCGTTAGTTATGGATGTGCAAACACTTCCTAGTGCTTCCACTAGATGTCACCGTCTTTAGATTCTGGTTGTAGGATTCTACTATAAAGGAGGGGCTCATAGGAGCTATTTTACTGAGTGGTCTGCAGAAATCCTCAGTCTCATTATGCACAGTCACGAGAGAGTATGCTCTCGTTCCAATGCTTTTTCTTCAGACAATGAAATTCTCCGGTTGGATCCTTATTGATGATTAATGTTAAAAACATCCTAAATATGGATTGCATACATCATTTGACTTGTTTCTACGACCTGTAATGGAACTTTTTGAGTTTTTGTCTGGAGGGATTGCTCGTGCGTCATGAAGATGGATTACTGGGCTGAACATGCTAACAACAAGTGGCTAAATGATGGGCTTCATGGAACAAATCAGTCATGTATTGTCGAACTGGGATTCCTGGGAGTGCCTTCTGATGAAGTTATTCGAAGGTAAGTGAATATTTATAGTGTTTTTGTAGCTTCTGTTGACGCCAAAATGGCGGCTATTTCTTTGGCTGGATTGGGCTCTGAGCGCCGTTCTCAGATTATTMTTTTTCCGTAAAGTTTTTTTGAAATCTGACACAGCGGTTGCATAGAGGATAAGTTTATCTATAATTTTATCAATGTTTATTATGAGTATTTCTGCAAAATCACCGGATGTTTTGAAATCAAAACATTACTGCATGTAACGCGCCAATGTAAACTGAGATTTATTTTATATATATATATGCACATTATCGAACAAAACACACAATACATGTATAACATGATGTCCTATGACTGTCATCTGATGAAGATAATCAAAGGTTAGTGATTCATTTTATCTATATTTCTGCTTTTTCTAACTCCTATTGATGGCTGAAAAAATGCCTGTGTGTGTTTGTGACTTGGCTCTGACCTAACATAATCATCATATGTTGTGCTTCACTGTAAATCATTTTTTAAATCGGACACCGTGGGTAGATTAACAAGATGTTTRTCTTTCATTTGCTGTATTGGACTTGTTAATGTGTGAAAGTTAAATATTTCAAAAAAAAAAAAAAATGAATTTCGCGCGCGGCCTTTTCAGCGGAATGTTGTGGGTGTTCCGCTAGCGGAACCCCTGAGCTGTAAAGGTTAATGCAACCGCTGTGTCAGATTTCAAAAAAGCTTTACGGCAAAAGCACAATATTCAATAATCTGAGAACAGCGTTCAGCCACAAAAGCAAGCCATACAGCTACCTGCCAAATTGTGGAGTCATAAATAGCATTATAAATCTTCACTTACTTTTGCTGATCTTTGTCGGAATGCACTCCCGGGACTCCCACTTCCACAAGAAATGTTCATTTCGTTCGGTAATGTCCATCATTTATGTCCAAATAGCTACTTTTGGTAGCGCGTTTGGTAAACAAATCCAAAGTCACAAAGTGCGTTCACCAAAAGCAAACGAAATGCCAAAAAGTTCCGTAACAGTCAGTAGAAACATGTCAAACGATGTATTGAATCAATCTTTAGAATGTTTTTAACATAAATCTTCAATAATGTCCCAACCGGAGAATTCCATTGTCTTCAGAAGTGCGATGGAACAGAGCTTGCTCTCACATGAGAGCATGGTCAGTGCATGTTCAGTGCATGTTCAGGTCATGGCAGACCTTACGCATTCCCCACTCCTTCGGCCCCACTTCACAGTAGAAGCATCAGACAAGGTTCTAAAGACTGTTGACATCTAGTGGAAGCCGTAGGAAGTGCAAACTGACCCATTTCCCACTGTGTATTCGATAGGCGATGAGTTGAAAACCTACAAAGCTCAGATTTCCCACTTCCTGGTTGGATTTTTTTCTCAGGTTTTTGCCTGCCATATGAATTCTGTTATACTTACAGACATCATTCAAACAGTTTTAGAAACTTCAGAGTGTTTTCTATCCAATACTACTAATAATATGCATATATTAGCAACTGGGACTGAGGAGCAGTCAGTTTACTCTGGGCACCTCTGGGCACATTTTCATCCAAGCTACTCAATACTGCCCCTGCAGCCATAAGGAGTTTTAAGGGCCAAAAATAACCTGCCACAACTTTTAACAGCAGAGAGAACCTCCTACATGATCTAATTTCAACACATGAACTATGGTGGAAATTTGATGACTGACCCCAACATTATAACAAGTGAAACATCGCCTTTATTCATATTTCAAAGAAAGCTGTACACCACCAGGGTATAAAGATTGTCTTTGGGTCATTTTTTACTCGGCAGTTTAAAATCATTTAAACACCACAAAAACAACAAAGACACACACACACACACACACACACAATGAGAAATTGAGATTGTGTTCTACTGGTTGAACTCAGCCAGAAGCTCCTGAAGAGGAAGATCACCATGGTTGGCAGAGTTAGAAAGAACAATCCTGAGCTCCCCCTGCACTCCTCGCAACAAGGGGGTGAGAGGCCTTCTCCTCAAATTTTGCCTTCACCCCCACCACCTCTCCAGTTTTTTACCTCCCAAAGAGGATCACGAATGTGGTCCTCCTGAGCACACTGCACAAAACTGATGAGATCAGTGATCGTGAGGACAGGAAGCCAGCCATCATCTTGGACTACAACCACAACAAAGGAGGCGTGGACAACCTGGCCAAGGTGATTGGAACTTACAGCTGCAGGAGGATGACTGCCTGCTGGCCCCTGGTCATCTTCCATAACATCATTGATGTGTTCTCATACAATGCCTTCGTGATATGGAACAAGATCAACCCTACCTTGATGCCTGATAAGCGGAACAAGAGGAGGGTGTTCCTGGAGCAGCTGGGAAAGACACTTGTAACCTCACACATTCAAAGAAGGGAGCGCCTCCCCCGCACAGCAGCCTCTGCAGCGCTTGTGAAAGCTGTTCAGGGGGCTGAATCTTGTCCTGATCCACCTGAGGCTGCAGCTGGAGCATGCAAGAGGAGGAGATGCCAATTCTACCCCCAAAGAAGGACTGCAAATCAAATACTATGTGTTGCACATGTGAGAAATACATCTGTAAACTCCATGAACACACACTTGCATACTGTCCTACATGTGCTAATTAGAGTTGATTGATTTATGTTCTTCATGTTTTTGTTTTGTATCTATCTTATTTTATTCTTATTTATTGTTGTTGTTTATACACCTTGTGTAACGTTGTTCCTCCTCATCGTCTGAAGAGGAGTAAGAGAGGTCGGACCAATACGCAGCGTGGTAAGTGTCCATCTTCAATTTATTAACTGAACACTAAGAAATACAAAATAATAATGTGAAGGATACAAAACGAAAACGAAACAGTCCCGTATGGTGAAAACACAGACACACGATACAATCACCCACAACACACAATGACAAACAGGCTACCTAAATATGGCTCCCAATCAGTGACAACGACTGACACCTGCCTCTGATTGAGAACCATGTCAGGCCAAACACATAGCAACAGACAACCTAGACATACAACATAGAATGCCCACCCACATCACACCCTGACCAAACAAAACATAGAAACATACAAAGCAAACTATGGTCAGGGCGTGACACCTTGTTGGTGGTGGCAATGATTAAAAACATGGGAGAAGACTAGTATTTTGTAGTTGAATTCCTCATTGTACAGTTTATAAGAATATATCACTATGTTGCCAAAAAAGTTCAAGACTGTTATTGTTTCCCTTCAATAAAATGCATTCAAAATTACTTTCTGCACATTTCTGCTACATTCTTAGGCTATACAAGTGCTCTCTCTTGCAAAAAAATATGTTTACACCTATGCAGTACCTTTATCAATAATAATAATAATAATGAACCTCTACTTTAGTAAAAAAATAAAAATTAGGACTGGTTGTTGTAATAAAAATGAGTGGTGTCCACTGACTAAATGTAGTCTCCGCATTGTGAAGAGGGAAAACCCAGATATTCACAAAGTTTGTGATGAACGACAGATTGTTTCTTCATGCAAAATAGATTTGAGGTTTAAAATTCAATCAAGCTGCTTTATTTTAGGGGTTTAGTGAAGGCGGGTCATTTAACCCTACACAAGGGTTAAAAGGGTTAAAAGGCTACTTGATCATTAGAAAACCCTTTTGTAATTATGTTAGCACAGCTGAAAACTGCTGTACTGATTAAAGAAGCAATAAAACTGACCGTCTTTAGACTAGTTGAGTATCTGGAGCATCAGCATTTGTTGGTTCGATTACAGGTTCAAAATGGCCAGAAACAAAGAACTTTCTCCTGAAACTCATCCGTCTATTTTTGTTCTGAAGATCTCGTACAATGCTGTGTACTACTCCCTTCACAGAACAGCGCAAACTGGCTCTAACCAGGATAGAAAGAGGACAAGTACCTTAGAGTGTCTAGTCTGAGAAACAGACGCTTCACAAGTCGCCAACTGGCAGCTTCATTAAATGTACCCACAAAACACCAGTCTCAACGTCAACAGTAAAGAGGCGACTCTGGGATGCTGGCCGGGATGCGGGCCGGGATGCTGTATTTGGCGCATGTGACAAAGAACATTTGATTTGATCTTCTTGTCATGCATCATTCAAGACTAAGTTTAAATTGTGTGCATTTTGGACATATAATGCACAATGTCAGAAAAAACTGTCTGGGTTGTGAATACTTAATATAGAAAACAGTCGGGCCCGCAACCTAGGCCTACAAGCAGTGGTTAAAGTCAACGCAATCGCATACTGTAATTACTACAGCCCTCTACCTAGAAAAAAAAGAGTGACAAGCACAGACACACACACTTTTTTTCTAAGAGATAGAAAGAGAAAAAGAGACACAGACACAGAAAGGCAGTAAGGAATACTTCAGGAGATTCGTTAGACTATTTGATGTTTCTTTTTTATAAAAAGTGCATAAATAGCAGCTAAATAGCAGCTTAATACTGTACAGTATTTACTGTAGCTTTAGATAGTAGGCTACACTGCATAATGAAACGATTGCTGGTAAGCTAGTGTTTTGAGGGTGGACTGACTGTATTATTTGGCATTAATACACTGGTTTGACGCACCACAACTTTCTATTCAAGCTGGAAGAGAGGATTCCTTATGTCATGCATGTTCAGGTATGCTGTACAGTATATTAAAAACATCTTAAATTTGTAGCTGATTAGTATGCTGTTTCATTGAAAATATTTTTTTACAATCTGCATTGTTTGAGGTAATTACATTATTGCCGCCAGCCAGCTGTCTAAATGTCAGCATTGACACCGTGTATAGCTTCGTGAAATGTTAGGCTTAACATGAGAATGACGACCAAACAGGCCTACCAATAAACCTGTATCCATTAGCTAAAGCAAAGCTATAGGCTACATGCCCTGTCACCACAGAAAGCCTATCATCGATTCGATAGGCAGCCATATAGACATTTCGCAATTTCAGCATCATGGACAGCGATCAGTAGTCTATACTTTGTAAGTGGCTGTCTTGCTGACACATTAGATTTCACGTTTTAGGGGGGAGGTGAACTCTGACCATGCGGGTATCCAGAAAAACTGCGTTATGCCAGTGTGTCATGCAGAGATTTCAAGGATATCAATCAACACAATTTATTCTCTATTACAAATAAAAGAGGGCTAGAGTAAGCTGCTGTAATGTAGAAATGTAACCTACTGTAGCTAGAAAATGAACACGGATTCCTTTGTTTATTTTCCACCCTGTTATTTGTCATCCATTACTCCATACCTTCCATTACATCCATATACTTCTGCACTGTATATTGGAAGAAAGCGTAAGACGATGAAAATGAAAAGGATTTGTAGTGCTATTGTCAAAAATGATGAGTGTCTTTTATGCATTTGAATTACGTGTTTATACATTTGAACAGCTTTGGGCTCATTCATTCGTTCTTGTAAGATAACTAGAAGAAAGAAAATACAATCCCTGTGTGTGTCTTTCATTTGTTTTGAAAAGCAATTTGCCATAAGCTCTCATTCATTTTGTTTGAACTTTTTACTGTTTCGAAGCATTTTATATTCTCTGAGGAGCACGAAAGTTACAATCAGTTCTCATAGTTATTAATACATATCCCAACAGCCTATACCCACTTTTGCTGATGGTTTTCAAAAACACTGCTTAGTTTAACTTTGAGTTTACATAAGTGCACACACAAGGACAAATTTCATAGCTATTGGTAATATTTCAAATTCAATTGCAAATTTGAATAAAACATGGGGCTGCCGGGTGCCTTCGTGGTTTGGACCAGAGGTATATGAACAGTGTAGGGTTCCCATATGGCACCCTATTTCCTATATAGAGCCTGATGGCCCCTGGTCAAAAGTGGTGCAGTATATATGGAATAGGATGCAATTTGGAACACACACTAGGTGATAACAGTCCAGAGTGGAGAAGTGGAAGCAGACCCAGGCTTCAGAACCAGAAATACCACCCACTGTGAATGGACCTTTGAAGTCAAACCAGTGCTTAGTTCAGATAAGGTGGTTCTTGTGATCGTTCCACTTCCTGTGTCCACGAATGAACATACACCCTTAATAATGGCATAGGTTCACAGCTCTCACTCTTGCCTGGGGTAAGGGATGAAAGCAAGGCCTCTTTGAACCTAGGTGGCACTAACCTCACAACACAGTGGTACAATTCGGTCCAACTTCAGTAACTGATCATGTAAATTAACTTTTTTTGTTTTTTTTGTTCAGAGTTTGAGGTATCTTTGGAATGATGCACCATAACTTTGGTATTATTGTGTTAGCTGACAAGCTAGTGCATTAGTCAGATGGCTAGCTAGTCATACTATAAAGAGAGACGGTTTAGCTAGCCAGCGTGATCTGCCTATCATTGTAGAATGTAGCACATCTACTGTACTGCCACTGGACCCACTGGAAACCTTAGTTAATGGCCACAGCACCAAGAAATGTATGATGTGGCAGCAGGCAGCCTCAGAATTAGCTGAATTCTACGAGCGGCCGCCTAAAGTCAACTTACATCCTGAAATGTATGCCGTAGCCTACTCCCTTTAGAATGAGGTCTTCAAGGAAGATTACAAGCATCGTCTCTCAGAGATCAAAGTAGAGGATCAAAAAACTGAACCTAGAGAAAAGAGACAGACATCAAGGAGGAAATTGGGTGTGAATCATATTAAGCAGCTGATGTCTCTAAATGTCTCTAATTTGCTGTTTAATTTAGCTGTCATTTAGCTGTAATTAGCAGAGAAGAACTCAGCTGGCTTTTACGGTTACAGAAGTCAACAAATGATAGCGCCTTGGGAATAGGAGTGGAACTGGGGGCTACAGGGCCTGGGTTAACCTCTACATCAGAGGAACAGAGGGGGAGTAGAACGAGGTTACGGCTAAAGGCTATGAGAACTGGTCGTCTAGTGCTTTGGGAACAGAGAATAAAAGGAGCAGATTTCTGGGCGTGGTAGAATAGATTCAGGGCATAATGTACAGACAATGGTATGGTATGATGTGAGTACAGTGGAGGTAAACCTAGATGTTGAGTGACGATGAGAGAGGTTTCCTCTCTGGAGGCACCAGTTAAGCCAGGTGAGGTCTCTGCATGTGTGTGAGGTGGGACAAAAGGGCTATCTAAGGGATGTTGAGCGAGACTGAGGGCTCTACAGAGGGCTCTACAGTGAAATAAAACAATAAGAACTAGCCAAGACAGCAGTAGACAAGGCATATTGACATTAGAGAGAGGCATCAAGCAATCACAGGTTGTTGGGATTTCTCCCGATGGGTTATAGGTCTAACTTCCTTATTCTGTGCCTCTGCAATGAAGTTGACAGTGTGATGTGGAGTATAAGCCAATTTGAAAATAATTGTTTCAATAGAATGTGTTGTTATTCTCTTTGACACATTTAGACATTGGTATTAAGAATAATTGGTAAAAGTAATAATTTATCATATAGTTAATGCTTGTCTGGATTTCCTGAATCAAAATTTTAACTGAATTGTTGTTCTGATCTGTCCTCTTGAGGTTACCATGAAAGGTGACAGTTGGTCAACTGTGCCCAAAATTGATTTAGACTTTTGGGGTATCAGGTTAATTGTAGACGTCTACACACTACATAAAATCATAGAAATTTTGATTAAGAATGCATTAAGATACTAATCTGTATTGTAATCATTATAAGAAAGTTAATAGTAGAATTATCGGCTAATTATACTGGATGTTAATGTAAATGTACATTATGCCAATGTTGATATGTGTTAAATTGATGTCACGTTCCTGACCGGTTTTCTGTTATTTTGTATGTGTTTGACGGTCAGGGCGTGAGTTTGGGTGGGTAGTCTATGTTTTGTGTTTCTATGTTGGTTTAATGGGTACCTGATATGGTTCTCAATTAGAGGCAGGTGGTTTTCATCTCCTCTGATTGAGAATCATATTAAGGTAGGTGGTGTGGTGTCACATTGTTTGTTTGTGGGTGGTTGTCTCCTGTGTCTGTGTATGTTACGCCACACGGGACTGTTTCGGTTTGTTTGTTCGTTCGGTTTTTGTGTAGGCTGTTTTTCCTGTTCGTGCGTTCTTCGTGTTTCATGTAAGTTCTTACGTTCAGGTCAGTCTACGTGTTTTGTTGTTTTGTTTCTATTCAAGTGTTCGTCGTGTTTTCGGTTTTGTTTAAATAAATATCATGTCTTATCACGACGCTGCGTTTTGGTTTAATCCCTGCTCCTCCTCTTCGGATGAGGAACACCGTTACAATTGAGGGATTTTGACTGAGTGATAGGACAAATTTGAATCACTGAGCAATGTCATTCTAAATTTTAGTTGGATAATTAATTGGGTTTTTGATTATGATTAGGAAATTTAAATATTTTTAAAACTGAAGGATTGATTTGAGTTTATTTTGTTAATAACTATATGTTTGAAGCAATTCAATTATTATGGATTGATTGTTTTGACTGCTGTAATGAACTGAAGATTGACACTATTCTCAGCATGCCCTGGTGAATGGAGAGTGTGAACTCTGATCCAGAGAGTGAAACTGATCCTAATCTATTTGATCTATAGGCATTGCCTTATAAATAGTGGAATCATGATGCTTGTCTTGGATCATGTTCATTAGGCACCAATGAAATACATTTTATTTAAACCAGGAGTCAGTACCTGGATTTGTCCAAGTTATGCTAATTTTAGTTTCTGGGATGGAAATAGTTATTTACACCATGCTGATCTATTGGAGTGTGATAGATAACTAAAGCTTATTTTATTCAACTCCATTGTTGCATGCACTGCATTATGTGCTTTTCACTATCTATGAAGATATAGCTTTGAATCTCATAAACTGTATGCATATTCTGTTTTTCTTCATGGGTTTGTGCAGGTGACTGTGTATCATGACCTCCCCAGACAAATTGCTAGAATGCTTAGGAAATGTGTTGGAGGTTGATATGGGAGACAGTGCTAAGTTTCTTGGAAGGAGGCTGAGCCGGTGCTACAGCAGCCGGTCACGTTCAGGAACCCATGCAATGAGTCTTTGTTTTATGAAGAATTTATGCATTTTCTACATGAGTTAATGTTCTTAAATCTTGCAATTTTCCTTTAAGTTGAGAGAATTCTCAAAATGGGGGATTATGGTGGAAATTACAAGCCCATGTTCTAATACTTTTATTGCATCAAATGGTTGTTTTATGCAACAGAATAGAAGGTTCTTACAACTCTCTATTGTGTCTGTGTGAACTGAAAGTGGGCCTCTGGGAGATAACACTGATAGGAGATTTACGATGTCTTTAGGATACCGCATTCCAGAGCATAATGTTTCTAATGAGTTAATGTTTCTGTTCTATACGGTACCAGGGAGACATGGCTCCAGTATGGATTTGGGGGCCAGACACTGGTCTCTACAAAATAAAAACTGTTGACACAGTAGATACTGTCTGCTGTGAATTATAAGTATCTTTCATACAAATCTCAACCTTGTGACCCATTCCATACATCTGTTGTGTGTTATGTAGACTGAAGGAGGATGGACTTTGCTATAAAATGCTGTGGCTCAAACCAGCTCGTTGAGCTCTCAGTGATCACCTCCAGGGGTGGTTACCGACCAGCTCCATTACTGCAGTAATTAAAGAATAAAGTTTGATTGTTTTGAAGAAATCTTAAAAGTCTCTACTTTTGATTACAATAATTCCTCCACACCCCTCTTGTAAAGCTGATTTCCAACTCTCATACAGCTATTAGGCTACTATGGAGTTATTCAATTACATGGACTTTGCTAAATTCCTTGGCTGATTGAATAGCTGATATCTCTGCCTGTAGAAATCAAATTCTGTACACTCATTTTCTAGTCATACACATGTTATTCCTAATCATTCCAAATCAGCAAACTGAAAAAAACACACAAAACAAGTGAACTGTAAACATGTCTTACCTCACGAATGATGCAGGGTCCCCCTTGGAGTAATCAGTGTAATTTTGTAAAGGTCAGGGCAGTGGTCTCTGAGATATCGAGTGGGTTAGCTAGACTAATATCCCTGAGCATGTGTGCCAAATTTCAGCACTGAGTCAAACAAATCAAGACGATACGAATATACTTGACTGATTTATGTGCCAGACCATGCCCACGTGAATGTTTGTTGGTCAATAGTGCCCATTTCGTTTGAGGTACTAGATTGGAAAACATTGCGTTGAGCGACCTTTGTCCATAGATGCCACATCAAGTTTTGTGCAGATCGTTCATTTGGCGCCAGAAGAGTCCCGTTTTAAGTGTTTTTCACAAAATTCAAAATGGCGGAAAATCCATCATGGCTAACCTTATGGGTCCCTGAGGCAAATTTGTGCCCGATCTCAGTGGCAAGCCACATCCTTCACCCATGTTTCATCAAAATCGGGCCAGTGCTGTCTGAGATATTGCGTGTGAATAATGTACGAACGAACGTACGGACGAACAGAGACAGCTCCACAATCCCCTCCCCGATTTCATCGTGGGGGACAATACAAAATGTAATGACATAGACAACCAGCAGTGCATATGTCAAGACTAACAGTGCCACATGTTGTATATCTACTGCACAAAAATATAAACGCAACATGCAACAATTTCAATGATTTTACTGAGTTACAGTTCATATAAGGAAATTAATTAATTGAAATAAATAAACCCTCCCAGCTCTGGTGGACATTCCTTTAGTCAGCATGCCAATTACACGCTCCCTCAAAACTTGAGACATCTGTGTGACAACTGCGCAAGTGGCCTTTTACTGTCCCCAGAAAAAAAAGTGCACCTGTGTAATGATCGTGCTGTTTAATTAGCTTCTTGATATGCCACACCTGTCAGGTGAATGGATAATCTTGGCAAAGGAGAAATTCTCACTAAAAGGGATGTAAACAAATTTGTGCCCAAAATTTGAGAGAATTAAGCTTTTTGTGTGTATGGAACATTTCTGGGATTTTTTTTTCACCTCATGAAACATGGGACAAACACTTTACATGTTGCGTTTATATTTTTGTGAAGTGTATTAGTTAAATTCTGAAGAGGAAATTATGTGTAGCAATTGAATAACAGCTTAAATGACCTGCAGGAAATCTGTGCAGTGTCACGAGGAACACATGCCATTCCTGGGGATGAAGAGATGGATGGATGGATGGGTGGATGAACGCAAGGACAGATGGACAGACAGACAGGCAGACAGACAGAAGGGCAGACAGACAGACAGAAGGGCAGACAGATGGACGGACGGAGGGGTGAATGGAGGGATGGATGTAATGACGTGACCTGTGTCTCACCAGCCTGTGAGTTACTATGGGTAAGACAGAGAGAAAGAAAGAGAGAGCTAGAGAGAGAGACAGAAATAGAAAGAGAGACAGAAACACTGCAGCAGAGAAAATATCCGCCATAGAAGCCACCGCTACACATTGGAGAGAGTTTTGAGGACAAATGATTAAAAGAAAGAAAAGAGGATAAAGAAGAAAGAGAAAGAACTGACGGAAAAGAACGGAAATCAAAGAAGAGAGCAGTTTGGATCGATGCCCAGCGAGATAGAACGGGTGGTATTTCCTTGACATTTACCACCTAATGATGAGGAAACTCCAATTACATGCACCATTCCAGCAGTCACTTTGGTGACTAAGAAAGCATTTTTTAAACCTCACGCTTTGGGCTGGATGTGTCAATGTGTAGTTCATACGTGCCTTATCTATGAGCAGAATTAATGTCTTACCTCAATTAGCCACCAAATTCCTAAATTTTCCCCCCACGTGGGTTAGCCCCCTAGCAATTCGAGTTCTAGCCAATGAGCTTCAGCCCCACGAATTGGAAAGACAGCTAGCAAGAGGCCTGCCCACCATTATCCAATGAGGTAGCATGGCAGGCCCAACGGCTCAGTGGACACAGCATAGAGAGTGAGAGAATATCTGCACCTCAGCGACGCTCAAGGTCCTAAACGATATCTTTACCGCCATCGATAAGAAACAATACTGTGCAGCCGTATTCATTGACCTGGCCAAGGCTTTTGACTCTGTCAATCACCACATCCTCATCGGCAGACTCGATAGCCTTGGTTTCTCAAAAATGATTCCCTCGCCTGGTTCACCAACTACTTCTCTGATAGAGTTCAGTGTGTCAAATCAGAGGGCCTGTTGTCCGGGCCTCTGGCAGTCTCTATGGGGGTGCCACAGGGTTCAATTTACGGCCGACTCTCTTCTCTGTATACATCAATGATGTCGCTCTTGCTGCTGGTGAGTCTCTGATCCACCTCTACGCAGACGACACAATTCTGTATACTTCTGGCCCTTCTTTGGACACTGTGTTAACAACCCTCCAAACGAGCTTCAATGCCATACAACTCTCCTTCCGTGGCCTCCAACTGCTCTTAAATACAAGTAAAACTAAATGCATGCTCTTCAACCGATGGCTGCCTGCACCTGCCCGCCCGTCCAGCATCACTACTCTGGACGGTTCTGACTTAGAATATGTGGACAACTACACATACCTAGGTGTCTGGTTAGACTGTAAACTCTCTTTCCAGACTCACATTAAACATCTCCAATCCAAAGTTAAATCTAGAATTGGCTTCCTATTTCGCAACAAAGCATCCTTCACTCATGCTACCAAACATACCCGCGTAAAACTGACCATCCTACCGATCCTCGACTTCGGCGATGTCATTTACAAAATAGCCTCCAATACCCTACTCAATAAATTGGATGCAGTCTATCACAGTGCCATCCGTTTTGTCACCAAAGCCTCATATACTACCCACCACTGCGACCTGTACGCTCTCGTTGGCTGGCACTCGCTTCATACTCGTCGCCAAACCCACTGGCTCCAGGTCATCTACAAGACCCTGTTAGATAAAGTCCCCCCTCATCTCAGCTTGCTGGTCACCATAGCAGCACCCACCTGTAGCACGCGCTCCAGCAGGTATATCTCTCTGGTCACCCCCAAAGTCAATTCCTCCTGTGGCCGCCTCTCCTTCCAGTTCTCTGCTGCCAATGACTGGAACGAACTACAAAAATCTCTGAAACTGGAAACTTTTATCTCCCTCACTAGCTTTAAGCACCAGCTGTCAGAGCAGCTCACAGATTACTGCACCTGTACATAGCCCATCTATAATTTAGCCCAAACAACTACCTCTTCTAACTATTTATTTATTTATTTATTTTGCTCCTTTGCCCCCCATTATTTCTATTTCTACTTTGCACATTCTTCCACTGCAAATCTACCATGCCAGTGTTTTACTTGCTATATTGTATTTACTTCGCCACCATGGCCTTTTTTTGCCTTTACCTCCCTTATCTCACCTCATTTGCTCACATTGTATATAGACTTATTTTCTACTGTATTATTGACTGTATGCTTGTTTTACTCCATGTGTAACTCTGTGTTGTTGTACGTGTCGAACTGCTTTGCTTTATCTTGGCCAGGTCGCAATTGTAAATGAGAACTTGTTCTCAACTTGCCTACCTGGTCAGATAAAATAAAATAAATAGATTCAGAGTCATATTCCTGTGAAGATCTCATGTCAAATGCTGTTGAAGTAGTATGGCTACAGGTTCACCTGCCTCACCTAAAGCCTATTCTTGGGGGAAATTGCTATACACCACCAAGTGCTAACAGTCAGTATCTGGATAATATGTGTGAAATGCTTGATAATGTACTGTATGTGATATCAACAGAGAGGTATATTTTCTGGGTGACCTAAATATTGACTGGGTTTCATCAAGCTGTCCACTCAAGAAAAAGCTTATTTTTGGGATATTTTGGGGTTGTTATTTTAAAAAAAAATGTAAACAACTAGTTTACCTTTATTATTTGAATTCCGTGTTGTTCAGTTTTTTGTGAGCTCAGTGCCCACATTGCGGTTTCTCTAGAGATAAAATCAGATACAGCCTGAACTGTGTAATGTGGTAGGGAATTTTAATTTCCAACAGGCCAATATTCTACATAGATTAGCGCATAAAACGTGTTAATTAACCCCAATTATCATAATCCATTACACATCTACTTTTCTGCTCTGTGTTTTTTTCATGCCTGCTACAGAAGAGAGAAGAATGCACAATCTTGTTTGTTGATATAGAGAGCAGCTGTTGCTTCGCGAGGTATCTCTACCTGAAAATACATGATCTCAGTCATTTTTTGGGTGGGGGAACTCAGTCTCAATTTTTTGTTGAGAGTAAGAAATGAAACACACAAGGTGCAATTTAGAAATATGGCTGCGCATTAGCAGTCAATCAATCAGTTATCACACTAAAAACTGCTAACATTTGCCTCAACCCTATGAATGAACGTGTAAAATTGCATGAAATTGCGAAATCTGCTCTCCGCCCAATGGCAAAAAAATTGCAGCAAACTTCCTTTAAAACGGCAAAAAAATTATACGCCCCATGGCAAAATGTGAAGAATTGCTACTGCGGCCCCTCAAGATGACTTCGGTTTTTTTGTGGCCCCCACCCCCATCAAAGTTGCCCATCCCTGATCTAAGTGATTGATAGTTGGTATTCAGCAGTCATAAAGGTATGCCTTATTTACTTTGAAGCACTACAAAATAATGATTTTGTCAGACAGCATAGGGAGCAGCTCTATAGAGATGAGATGATGACTTGGAATGAAAAAAAGTCAACAAATGAAACAAATGCAATATGCACAACTGAAATATTTTATTCATGTAAAGTCATGTGAATAAATGATGGTTAGTAAGTGATCAACAGTAATGGCCAGTCACTACCATCATGGGACGTTTATTCATTGTTTTATTCTGTATGTTTACAGCATTCAACCCACATAATGCATATAATGTTTTTAAAAAGTATCAAAACCTAAACCAAAAACCGTGATAATTTTTTAAATAATACAACCGAACTGACTTTAAAAAGCACTTACCATTCAGCTCTAAAACTGTAACAAGTACCTGCAACCTGGTTCAGGTTATCAGTCAACATACCATGGTATTTACAAACAGCACAGGAATTTAATGATCCAAATGTATTGATCACATCTTTACTAATACTGCAGAAATCATCTCTAAAGCAGTATCCACATCCATCAGATGCAGTGATCATAATATAGTAGCCATGTCTAGGAAAACCAAAGTTCCAATGGCTGGGCCTAATATAGTGTATGCGGTTTTGTAGTGATTCCTATGTTGAAGATGTAAATAATATTTGCTGGTCTGTGGTGTAAAGAGGAGCAACCAGATGCAGCATTTGACACCTCTAAAAAATTGCTTATTCCAGTTACTAATAAGCATGCACCCATTCAAAACTGTTAAATGCCTGTGTAAAAATTGTATCGTTGAGAGGGATGAGGCAAAAGGAATGGCATATAAGTCTGGCTGCACAGCCAATTGGTAAATGTACTGTACATTAAGAAATCATGTGACTAAACTAAATGAAAAGAAGAAGAAACTGTACTATCAAACAAAGATAAATTATATAAAGGATAATTTATTTAAACAAGGCAATTCAGCTAACAGTGGGTTAACTGCTTTGTTCAAGGGCAGAATGACAGATTATTACTTTTCAGCTCGGGGATTTGATCTTGCAACCTTTTAGTTTCTAGTCCAACGCTCTAACCACTAGGCTACATGCCACCCCAAAATAGTAAAAAGCTTTGGAGCGTCTTAAATTAGGTTTTGGGCAAAAGGTGAACTCAACTCCATCATTAATTTAATCAGATGGCTCATTCATCACAAAACCCAATGATACTGCCAACTGCTTTAATTCTTTTTTAATTGACAAAATTAGCAAATTTAGGCATGACATACCAACCACAAATTCTGAACCTACACATCCATGGATAACTGACCGAATTACTGTATAAAGACAAGCGTTATCATTTTGAATTCCGTAAAGTGAGTATGGAAAAGGTGAAAAAAGTATCGTTGTCAACAATGACAAGCCACCTCGGTCTGACAACTTGGATGAAAAATGACTGAGGATGATAGTGGACAAAATTTCCACTCCTCTCTTCAATCTAAGCCTGCAGGAAAGTGTGTGACCTCAGGCCTGGAGGTAAGTAAAAGTAATTCCACTGCCAAATAGTAGTAAAGCACTCTTTACTGGCTCAAACAGCCGACCAATCAGCCTGTTATCAACCCTTAGTAAACTTTGGGAGTATTATTTCACAGTTAATATATTAAAAACAGACTTTTAGCATGCTTATATGTAAGGGCACTCAACATGTACGGCAACTACACAATTGACTAATGACAATTACAATTTTGGGAGCTGACTTCAGAGCAGCCTTTAACATTATCAATCATAATCTGCTGCTGGAAAAACGTACACTACAGTTGAAAAGTTTGGGGCAACTTAGAAATATCCTTGTTTTTTTAAAGAAAATCCATTTTTTTGTCCATTAAAATTACATCAAATTGATCAGAAATACAGAGTAGACATTGTTAGAGCAGATCCCACCAGCTGCAACCTGTTCCATAATTAAGGCTTCTACAAATACTCAGCCCTGCCACTTCCACGCTGCCAGATCGTAGCCTCTGCTTAGTCAGTCTGGGTTTTAGCCATTGGCTCACGCATAGATCCTGTTTTCATGTTGTGCACGTTTTTCCTCGCCTGACGCTGTTTTCTCTCCGCTACAGTTCCGTCCACTCTGACTCTGGTCCCTGTCTCCAGTCCCACGTATCGTCAGTCCTGCCACCCTGCCCAGAATCCCCACTCCACTGCTTCCTTGGATTCCGCTCCGGACTTGCTTACCCGGCCCCAACTCCCCTCGCTCCAGCCTCAGCCTCAGAACCTCAGACTCGCAATCTCAAGATGGTCAGCTAAATCAGTTCTATGTGTAGGCTAAAATCTGTGCTGACCTTGTGTTTAACCAACCTGACAGCAGCTAGCTAGCATAGCTTGGTGATAGCTGCAGCTGTCTATCCTATCGAGCTGATATTTCTCTGTCAAATCAGTTATGGCAAGATAGCAAGAGCCGGTGTCTGGAATGTTTCATAAGACACTCATTCTACAACACCTTGCTATGAAAGTAGCTTGCAACTTAGTTTCAACGTTTGATCACGTCATGTAAATACATGTTTCCTTGGAAATGGTATCAACTGCAAGTTCAGTGCCCGGTCTTTAGTCAGCTCGGCTGACCAATTACAATCCAATATTCTGTAACTGGCTAGTTTGTCTCCTCTCTCCTTATGTCTGCTGTTAGTTCTTTCCCGATAGACAAATCCCAGAACTATTAATATCCATACAAAAGGTGTAGGCTATGTGTGGACAATGCACAAACATCGCCAAGCTTGAGTGTAAATACATTCATCAACAACAAAAACATGAGTGTGTTTGTTTTACAAAGACAAAGTATTTTATTTTGTAAATATCATATTGATTTGCTTAAATGCTTTAACTTAATTGCACTTAACTAGCAAATACCAATAAGTTATGTTTAGAGTACAACTGCAGCTGTCTAACCAGAACTAGAAAGGCATTCTATTTGTCTGTTTGAGCAAATCTAAGGATTTGGCTGTCTAACCACTCACTGACATGCACAGCTCTCTTGTGAGGTTCTGTCTTCAAGTCTCCAGTGGGTGATGAAGTCCCTTCCATCTACTGTATGTAATGTAACGTAGGAGGAATCTTTGCATTGGTCAGTAGCCTACAGAGTATATCAGACGATTGCAATTGCTGAACAATGTAGATATAAATTTCAAGTGTAACAGTTCCATGTAAATAAGACAGGAGTTCCCAGACAAGAATACAGCACCATTCAGTTCAATGATAACAAAATACAATGAAAACTAATAGATGTCTTGCATAATTGTATTGCTGAGTGTAAGGTCTCTCCCAATTCAGACGTCAGTATCAATCTGTCTTTCAGTCAGAGGACTGATTTCAAAAGCATCTCTTCGGCCTGTCTGTAGAAATAAGGAAGTGTTGATGAGTGACACTATTGAAAGGTTGATGTTACTAAACACTTGTGATGTACTGTCTTATTAGTAATCAACTTTTGTCGCTTCTGAGGTGTTTGCCAACGCCTGATGGGCATGGCAGCATAGATTAGCTCCAGGCCCCTCTCATTACAGATACTGGGCATGAAGGAGCCGACTTGGGCTCCTATATCCGACTCAGCACCTATCTGATTCAGAGGGGTTGGGTTAAATGCGGAAGACACATTTCGGTTGAATGCACTCAGTTGTGCAACTGACAAGGTATCCCCTCAAGCATGATCAATGGAAACAGGATGCACCTGAGCTCAATTTTGAGTCTCATAGCAACGCGTCTGAATACTTATGTAGGATATAGGATAGGATAGTTCTCTCACGTCACCCCGCTCCTCCGCTCTCTCCACTGGCTTCCAGTTGAAGCTCGCATCCGCTACAAGACCATGGTGCTTGCCTACGGAGCTGTGAGGGGAACGGCACCTCCGTACCTTCAGGCTCTGATCAGGCCCTACACCCAAACAAGGGCACTGCGTTCATCCACCTCTGGCCTGCTCGCCTCCCTACCTCTGAGGAAGTACAGTTCCCGCTCAGCCCAGTCAAAACTGTTCGCTGCTCTGGCACCCCAATGGTGGAACAAACTCCCTCACGACGCCAGGTCAGCGGAGTCAATCACCACCTTCCGGAGACACCTGAAACCCCACCTCTTTAAGGAATACCTAGGATAGGATAAAGTAATCCTTCTAACCCCCCCCCCCTTAAAAGAGTTAGATGCACTATTGTAAAGTGGTTGTTCCACTGGATATCATAAGGTGAATGCACCAATTTGTAAGTCGCTCTGGATAAGAGCGTCTGCTAAATGATTTAAATGTAAATGTAAATGATATCTGTATTACATTTTTTATAAAAGTGAAAATATGTCTAAAAATCTGTTTTCTTTTTGTCATTATGGGGTATTGTGTGTAGATTGATGAGGGGGAAAAATGATGTAATGCATTTTAGAATAAGGCTGTAACGTAACAAAATGCAGAAAGAGTAATGGGGTCTGAATACTTTCCGAATGCACTGTATGTACAGCCTAGTCTAATTACCAAGATAGCGGAAAATTAATGTTTTTAGTGGAGATGAATAGGCTAATCTATTTTTGCAAAGATAGTGTAGCATTCACAACTCTTACTTGTCTTCAGCAGGCTTCCTTTTTTTCCTACCATAAAGCTTTAAGAGACTAAGCTGAGAACAGTGTGTGGAGATTGTTTTGAAGTTTATGTATCTAAAGTATGAGTGAACAGATTGAGGGAAATGCATGTTCTTTGACTAATATTGATTGATTGCCTCAATTTAGAAGGCTAGCGATAGTTACCCGGTGTGGATGATATAGAGAAAGATAGAACGTCTGTGACAGTATTGGCAGCGCCATTCAGGCTACAACCCATAAGAATCCCCAGGGGTGGACTGGGACAAGAATTCGTCCCTTCCATTTTATCACACCAGCCCACATCACTGCATGTCACCAACAAATGTTTCTCTCAGTGCATGCAGGGATTAGAACGTGGCTCTCTAATCACAGCAACAGGCCCCAGCGAGGGCACAGGCACATGGGCATGACAGACACTTTCGTTACAGGTATCATGAGGATAATGCACTTTACTGTTTGACCAATCATCGGTTTAGCCGCCCAAAAAAGATGATGTTTTGAGTGAAGTGACAATGTAGAATGTGCTCTTTCTCTGTTTAAACGGCACCCTTTTCCTTTTTTGCGAACCATGATCTTGACTGTCTAACTGATGACAGAGTCAGAGCAGGTCTCTTTGCTAATAATGCGTTTGACTTTGAATGTGAGTTTGCGTAACCTCAGCTCAGCCTATCATACCAGCCCACCCAACAACAAAAAATGGTTCAGCCCATCTGGCATTTGCCAGAATGGCAAGATGGCCAATCCGCCCCTCTTAAAATCCCCACCCAGTTACTTTAAAATGGCAGAATCATGGTGGAAGCCAAAATGGCCTTTTGGCTACTAGAGGCCTTTATCTTTCTCTATGGTGTGGATTTATCATAGCTGGTACACTGCCACAATGAGACGCGGTCACCTGGGAAGTCTTACAAGCAATACATTGCTTTATGGTGGATTGATAATAACAATGGAAGGTGAACCTGAACCCTCAGATTATTATAGCTTTGAACTTGATGAATTAACATGGTATTTAATGTGTAGCATTTAGCATTTCTCACAGTGGAATCTGAGGGATTGGTGTTATTTTTAAAATGTGCTGGTTGTGTGCATTTGCCATTATGTACAATTGGGAAAGACATCAAATAACCATAACCCTAGACTCATGTCCACGTCCTGGCTCAACTTTAACAATAGCCTCAACCCTTACCTTAATCTTTAAATCACCCACCTGGGTATATGCTCCTAAAAACCAATGAGGAGATGGGAGAGGCCAGATTTGCAGCGCGCTCAGCGTCACAAATAAAACCAATTTCTATTTTAGCGCCTGGCCACGCAAGCGCTTGCTAGCAGTATGTGTATATTAGCGCACGGCGACATGAGCGGTTCGGTCAGCATGTTAGGCTACATATCATGAAATATAATGAGGCAAAAATGTGACTGTAGCCAAATAGCAAAATAAAACTCAATTGAATGAACAGGAAATGTATCTCGGTTTTTATTTGAAGTATATTTTTATCCTTCGATTGTTTGTAACAATTGCAAAGACATTGGCAACTTTGTATTTCTAGTCAACTTCATTGTGAAGTTATCGGTGGTCATGGAGAGATGGATAAGCACTGTGATTCTACGTTTAGCGGATATCTTCTGTGTATAAATAAAGTGTGCTTGTGTATAAACTGTGCATAAAACGACGCACTTAGCTGTTCTACGAGTGGTCTGAGGCAGGCGTTAGATTTTGAGCGTTTTTCAAGTGCAACGTTGACAGCGATGGTTTTTGGGAAACAGATCAGAGATTTAACGATGCTCATACGAAGGTTCTAACGATGAACTTAGCCTTAAGATGCTTTTGGGAAACCGGGCCCTGGTACCTGTATGTAGATGTTAGGAGGCTCGATCCCGGCGGGGAAATTGGTGTTCTCTGACTGGGATGGCATGTGTATCGTCATCTAGCGGAGGGAGTTCAGTCAGGATCTCTGTGTGTCTCGGCACCAGGACAGGAGGAAGAATCAGAAGGGAAAGGGAAAGATCATTCAACATAGTTGGTCTATGGCTCAGTAACTGGGGTCTCTGTTCTGGAAGGGGTTAACTTCTTGAGGATAGGGTGCAGAGTTTTCACTTAGGGAAAAATAGCGTGCGCAATTTCAACTTCGTGCTACTCATCCCCAGAATATAAGATATGCATATYATTAGTAGATTTGGATAGAAAACACTCTGAAGTTTCTAAAACTGTTTGAATCATATCTGTAAGTATAACAGAACTTATATAGCAGTCAAAACCCTGAGGACTAACTTTTTTATTGTTAAGTTCCTGTATGTTCAATGGGTATTCATGGGCAAACCAGAATTCTAATCACTMTCCACGCAGTTTCTACTGCTTCCACTGGATGTCGCCATTGTATGGAAAAAGTTTAAGGTTTTTCATTAGTAAAATGAGAAAGATATTGACCCGGAAGTGGAGTGACGTCGTGTGTTTATGTTTGAGAGTTGAGCAAGACTTGAAAAGTACCGTGAGTTTGTTGATATCCTGTATTGAAAACAGATTGACCCGTCTTCAATTTGATCGATTATTAACGTTTACAAATACCTTAAGTTGTATTACAAAAGTACTTTGAAATGTTTTGGCAAAGTTTAGAGGTAATTTTTTTAGATATTTTGTCGTGATTTTGCGCAACGGCGCCAAATAAATGGACAATTTGGATATATATGGACGGAATTAATCGAACTAAAGGACCATTTGTGATGTTTATGGGACATATTGGAGTGCCAACAAAAGAATCTCGTCAAAGGTAATGCATATTTTATTTCTGCGTTTTGAGTAGCGCCGGCATGGTTGAAATATGCTACACTCTCTTTGTTGACATTGTGCTATCATCAGATAATAGCATCTTATGCTTTCGCCGAAAAGCCTTTTTGAAATCTGACATGTTGGCTGGATTCACAACGAGTGTAGCTTTAATTTGGTATCTTATATGTGTAATTTAATAAAGTTTGATTTTATAGATTTTTTTTTRAATCTGGCGCTCTACATTTTAACAGGCTGTTGGGACGCAAGCGTCCCGCGATCCCAGAGAGGTTCTTAACTGAGGTGGGTGACTGAAAGAGTAATGCCATTCAGACTTGAAGTTGATACAACAACTGTGATAGCTGAGGTTCATAGATTGTTATGAATATTAGTTTCGTTTTATGGTTCATATACAGATCGGCTACATACTGTAGCTAGCTACACATCCATAGGTATACAGTTATTTTTTATCCTCCACTACAATAAGCAAGTAACTAGTTAGCTAGCTATGTAACTTCAGCTGCATTGCATGGCAAGGCAAGCTTACACTATTGTACATTCAATTTGCAGTAAATGCTAGCTAGATTCTTTACATCCACTGTTTACCAAGACCACAGCATGGTTTCCCAGGAGTCCCTAAAACATGAAACAACACAAATAGAAAATGTTATACTCATGTCATAACACCAGCTAGCTAGCTGGCTAATGTTAGCTAGTCAGCTAACTTGCTAAATAGCGATTTTCGTAAATTAACTTTATGACAAAAGAATATGCACAATAGTTTGTCTCTACGTTATCTAACATATTCCTCTCAATTGTAAATGTTTTCCTTGACTCGTTATGACATTATATTTACTTACATTTGCTTCCACCGTAATGATTTGTCATCCATCTTTGCTGAAGAAAGTGACCAGGGACGGGACGCGTTAAATTCGTCATTGGAACCACTCGATATGATTGGTCATATAAAAACCTTGGGACCCAAATGCATAACGAGTGCTCTAACTCCCCCTTGTGGTGGTCTGGAGCAATGAAGCCATGACGCTGGGTACCTCTAAGTCCCTCGGTGTAAGCTCGTAACTTTTAAAGGAGGAACCACTTTACACGATTTGCAATGAAACATTGTAACTGTGTAAGGTTGACTGACTATTTTTTTTAAACTAAACAAATCAGCTGTCTCAGTTAAAACTGTAATTGCCTGTACTTGTTTAAAAAAATAGCTGTTATATAAACAATTCAATTCAGAATAGCAAGCTAACGTTTGTGGTTGAGAAGAGTTCACCTAAATTCACCTCAACTGACAGCTATAATGCAGCTAGCTCACCAACGGACAGACAGATTGATTACTCGTTCGAACCATAAAGCCATAAAATCAATATTTGTGTCATTCTCAAAGGTTTTGAGAAGTCTGCTGCCTCAGTGTCTTTAGATATTTTTGTCAGATGTTACTGGAATACTGAAGTATAATTACAAGCATTTCATAAGTGTCAAAGGCTTTTATTGACAATTACATGAAGTTGATGCAAAGAGTCAATATTTGCAGTGTTGACCCTTCTTTTTCAAGAACTCTGCCATCCTCCCTGGCATGCTGTCAATTAACTTATAGGCCACATCCTGACTGATGGCAGCCCATTCTTGCACAATCAATGCCTGGAGTTTGTCAGAATTTGTGAGGTTTTGTTTGTCCACCCGCCTCTTGAGGATTGACCACAAGTTCCCAATGGGATTAAGGTCTGGGGAGTTTCCTGGCCATGGACCCAAAATATCGATGTTTTGTTCCCCGAGCCACTTAGTTATCACTTTTGCCTTATGACAAGGTGCTCCATCATGCTGGAAAAGGCATTGTTCGTCACCAAACTGTTCCTGGATGGTTGGGAGAAGTTGCTCTCGGAGGATGTGTTGGTACCATTCTTTATTCATGGCTGTGTTCTAAGGCAAAATTGTGAGTGAGCCCACTCCCTTGGTTGAGAAGCAACCCCACACATGAATGGTCTCAGGATGCTTTACTGTTGGCATGACACAGGACTGATGGTAGCGCTCACTTTGTCTTCTCCTGACTTTTTTCTGGATGCCCCAAACGCAAAGGGGATTCGGAAACGGGATTCATCAGAGAAATTCATCAGAGAAAATGAAGCCCTTTTCATGGTCAGTTCTTGGTCACGCGCATTCCAAATGATATCGCCTTGCGTTCCACTACTTCTGTAGATACAAAGGAATGCTCCAGTTGGAACGTTATTGGATATATATGATAACATCCTGAAGATTGATTCTCTACTTAGTTTGACAAGTTTATTCGACCTGTAATATAACTTTTTTAAGTTTTCGTCCGACGTTATGCGGGACCTGCACGAGTGTTTGGACATGTGTACTAAACGTGTTAGCAAAAGTAGCTACTTGGACATAAATAATTAACATTATTGAATAAAACAACAATTTATTGTGGAACTAGGATTCCTGGGAGTGCATTCTGATGAAGATCATCAAAGGTAAGGGAATATTTATGATGTAATTTCTGTTGACTCCAACATGGCGGAGAAATGTTGCTATTTTTTAGCGCCATCTCAGATTATTGCATGGTGTGCTTTTTACGTAAAGTTTTTTTGAAATCTGACACAGCGGTTGCATTAAGAACAAGTGTATCTTTAATTATGTGTAAAACATGTATCTTTCATCAAAGTTTATGATGAGTATTTCTGTTATTTGACGTGGCTCTCGGCAATTTCTCCAGATATTTTGGAGGCATTTCTGAACATGGCGCCAATGTAAACCGAGATTTGTGGATATAAATATGCACATTATCGAACAAAACATAAATGTATTGTGTAACATGATGTCCTATGAGTGTCATCTGATGAAGATCATCAAAGGTTAGTGATTCATTTTATCTCTATTTCTGCTTTTTGTGACTACTATCTTTTGCTGGGAAAATGGCTGTGTTTTTCTGTGGTATGTACTGAGCTAACATAATCGTTTGGTGTGCTTTCGCCATAAATCCTTTTTGAAATCAGACATGTTGGCTGGATTCACAACATGGGTAGCTTTAATGTGTGATTTCATGAAAGATTGATTTTTATAGTAATATATTTGAATTTGGCGCGCTACTATTTTCAGGCTTTTGGCCAGGTGGGACGGTAGCGTCCCACATATCCCAGAGAAGTTAAGGCAAGTGTCAAGGTTTTACTGCTAACCTACAAAGCATTACATGGGCTTGCTCCTACCTATCTTTCTGATTTGGTCACAAGACGCAGGCCTCCTAACTGTCCCTAGAATTCCTAAGCAAACAGCTGGAGGCAGGGCTTTCTCCTATAGAGCTCCATTTTTATGAAATGGTCTGCCTACCCATGTGAGAGACGCAGACTCGGTCTCAACTTTTAAGTCTTTATTGAAGACTCATCTCTTCAGTATGTCCTATGATTGAGTGTAGTCTGGCCCAGGAGTGTGCAGGTGAACGGAAAGGCACTGGAGCAACGAAACGCCCTTGCTGTCTCTGCCTGGCCGGTTCCACTCTCTCCACTGGGTTTCTCTGTCTCTAACCCTATTCCAGGGGCTGAGTCACTGGCTTAGTGGTGCTCTTCCATGCCGTCCCTAGAAGGGGTGCGTCACTTGAGTGGGTTGATCCACTGACGTGATCTTCCTGTCTGGGTTGATGCCCCCCCCCCTTGGGTTGCGCAGTGGCGGAGGTCTTTTACACTCGGCCTTGTCTCAGGATGGTAGGTTGGTGGTTGAGGAGTATTTCTCCTGTCTTATCCGGTGTCCTGTGTGAATTTAAGTATGCTCTCTCTCTCTCTTTCTCTCTTTCTTTCTTTCTCTCGCGGAGGAGGACCTGAGCCCTAGGACCATGCCTCAGGACTACCTGGCCTGATGACTCCTTGCTGTCCCCAGTCCACCTGGCCGTGCTGCTGCTCCAGTTTCAAATGTTCTGCCTGCGGCTATGGAACCCTGACCTGTTCACCGGACGTGCTACCTGTCCCAGACCTGCTGTTTTCAACTCTCTAGAGACAGCAGGAGCGGTAGAGATACTCTGAATGATCGGCTATGAAAAGCCAACTGACATTTACTCCTAAGGTGCTGACCTGTTGCACCCTCAACAACTACTGTGATTATTATTATTTGACCCTGCTGGTCATCTATGAACATTTGAAGATCTTGGCCATGTTCTGTTATAATCTCCACCCGGCACAGCCAGAAGAGGACTGGCCACCCCTCATAGCCTGGTTCCTATCCAGGTTTCTTCCTAGGTTCTGGCCTTTCTAGGGAGTTTTTCCTAGCAACCAGCATTGCTAGCTGTTTGAGGTTTTAGGCTGGATTTCTGTACATCACTTTGAGATATCAACTGATGTAAGAAGGGCTTTGTGAATACATTTGATTTGATTCCTGTGAATTCAGGCAATTTACTACCTTAAAGTCTCACTTATACAGAGACCACAAGGGATATCAAAGGTCTGTGAAAAGTGCTTAATTTCAACCAGCAGACAAAATTAGACATTTGTCGGATATATATATGCATCAGCCGTTACTGTTGACCAGGTGGCATATCTTCAAGTCTTTATTGATGAATATATCCATTTCAGAACTGAGAATTTTCTTGACAAACCCCTCAAGCCAAAGCACAATTATCCCTGTCATTACCCCCACCCCCGAGCTTATCATTAGGTTCAGGCCACTTATTTGTCTCTAGACGTTGAGGTTCGAAAGTAAGCATACTTACTTCAAGCAGTGTGCATAGAAATTGAACAACTTTAAACTTCTTATGGCTTGGGGGCAGTATTTCGACTTCTGGATGAGAAGCGTGTCCAAAGTAAACTGCCTGTTACTCAGGCCCAGAAGCTAGGATATGCATATAATTCTAAAACTGTTAAAAAAAATTCTGTGAGTATAACAGAACTGATATGGCAGGCGAAAACCTGAAGAAAATCCATCCAGGAAGTGGGATTTTTTTGGATGTGGGTATTTACAATTGAATGCCTATAGAGTATCTAATGGGTTAGGACCCAGATTACAGTTCCTATGACTTCCACTAGATGTCAACAGTCTTTAGACATTGTTTCAGGTTTGTTTTGTGAAAAATGAAGAAGAATGAGACCTTTCTGTCAGTGGACTGAGGAAGAATGCAGAACTGGTTTGTGTGCATGACCAAGTGCGCGCCCTTCGTTGTTTTTCCTTTCTATTGAATACGCTATTGTCCGGTTGAAATATTATCGATTATTTAGACAATTGACAACCGGAGGATTAATTATAAACATCGTTTGACATGTTTCAACAAACTTTACCGGTACTATTAGGATGTATTCGTCTGCATGTTTTGACCGCCTTTGAGCCAGTGGATTACTGAACAAAACGCGCCAACAAAACTGAGTTTTTTGGATATAAAAAGGGACTTTATAGAACAAAACTAACATTTATTGTGTAGCTGGGACTCTTGTGACTGCAACCATATGAAGATCTTCAAAGGTAAGTGATTAATTTTATCGCTATTTCTGACTTTTGTAATTCCTTTACTTGGTTGTAAAATGTTTGTGTGCTTTTGTAAGTGGGGCGCTCTTCTCAGATAATCGCATGTTATTCTTTCGCCGTAAAGCCTTTTTGAAATCTGACAAAGCGGCTGGATTAACAAGAAGTTAATCTTTAAGCCGATGTATAACACTTGCATTTTTTATGAATGTTTATTATGACTATTTCTATATTTTGAATTTGGCACTCTGCAATTTCACCGGATGTTGTCGAGGTGGTCGCTAGCGGAACGCCTGCGCCAGAAAGGTTAAGAATCTATGTGGGTCTCTAGCAGAGAGGTACCAACTGTTCCAAGCCTATTTAGGTGCTGGCAAGTTTATTTCTGCCTCTCATTCAGGTAGAAAAGGGAACTGACTTTTATGCCAGTGATTACAAGAAGATTGAGGATTCAGTCGATTCATTTCACTTCAAATCTGACAGCATAGTTGTTTCAAATAATATCACTGTCAAAGGCACAAAGTACAGAAAATGAATGTATCTCTTGATTGGGAAAGATGCCCAGAGGAAAAACCAGTCGCTTATAGTTGACTTTTTTCAATCTCTAGAGAAATAAAAGTGTTTCTCAAACTAGTTTTATTTTGGAATAATTTGAGTCCAAAGTGTTTCCCCTAAGACCCCTCTTTAGGAGCAACAATGAGATGCTAAAGAGAATGGACCATAATACAACGAGAAGTACGGGAGAAAAATAAGAAAACCAAGATATCTCATTTATGAATAGCTGTGCTCATTGACTGCTGAGAATTTTCTCCTAAACGGTCCTTTCGAGCAATGAAAAGACATGAGAGAGAAATAGCCATTTTAATACTTATGTGAGACAAATGATCTTTGTTTGAGATGAACATTTAAGCAGTATCTGAGAAGTATAAGATCTCAATGTAATCTCCCCAGGATCTCACTCTTGTCTTATATGTGTCTCATGGGAGCAATAGCCCGATAATTACATTACAACACATGGAGAATAAAGGAGACATAATAGAGATGTAATTTTAAGGCACAATATAATTTTATTCACACCTTTTGAAACAATGTAATTTCAAAGCTGAATGTAACAGTCTTTGACAGTAACAGCACTGAATTCACAGTAGCACATTGTTCTTAATGTAATGTTCTTAATGTTGATCTACAGAGACAATGAACATGAGTGTGCTCGTTTCCAAGGAAAATACGATTAATATAGAAAGTACCCAACACAAAGCTGTCTATTTGACAATTAAGATTGAATCCAATTAAGCAACTTGTTCAATTAAGACGCTATGATCAATAGTATCACAAGAGGCACTGTAGTACACTGGAAGCAGCACAAGCTAATGGAGAAACAGAATGGAACACTGACCAGTATCAGTTGCTTAAAAGTCATTAGCTTAACTAGAGCTGTTACAACTGTGGTGCTGAACACTGAGCAAACACTGTTTATGTTAGAGTTTGATGGCATTTGTTGGGGTTGTTTTGGGCAGTGTGCAAGGGGCTTAAGAAGACACCGGATGAACAGGGCATAGCAGGAGCAGATGTGACAGTACCGCCCCCCCCCCCCACCCCACCTCTACGGACCCGGCTTGTCTGGGTGTAAGGTATGAAAATCCTGTACGAGTGAGGGATCCAGAATGTGATGACAGGGCACCCAGCAGCCCTCCTCAGGCCCATATCCCTCCCAGTCCACCAGATACTGCCAACCACGACCCCGACGGTGCACATCCAAAAGCCGCCGCACGGTGTTGGCAGGATGGTTGTCGATGAGCCGAGGCGGTGGGGGAGCAGCTGCAGGAGGGGACAGGGGACTGGAGCAGACTGGTTTAATTAAGGACACAAGGAAGGTGGGGTGAATTTTAAGAGAGTGGGAGTTTCAGATTCACAGCAGAGGAGTTTATGACACGATCAATCTCAAAGGGGCCAAAGAAACAGTGAGATAGTTTTTTGGAAATTACTTTCAAGGGCAAGTCCTTAGATGAAAGCCATACCCTTTTGCCTGGAGTGTAGACTGGGGCTGAAGCACGACGATGGTTAGCTCGGGATTGGGTTCTTGCGGAGGCACGAAGAAGAGCAGCCCGGCCCTCCTCCAGGTGCGATGACAACAATGCATGTGGTCCTGGACTGAGGGCACCACTACATCGACCTCTTTGGCAGGGAACAAGGGAAGTTGGTAACCCAGAGCACACTCAAAGGGTGACATGCATGATGAGGCATTGATGAGGGTGTTGTGGGCGTATTCCACCCAGGGTAGATGGGCACTCCAGGAGGAATTGTTAGCCGAAGTCACACAGCTTGGGGCAGTTTCCAACTCCTGGTTGGCCCGCTCGGTCTGGCCGTTGGTCTGGGTGTGATATCCAGACGAAAGGCTAACGTTAATACCCAGAGCTGGGCAGAAGGCTCTCCATACCTGGGATGTAAACTGGGGTCCTCTGTCAGAAATAATGTTAATAGGGATGCCATGCAGCCGCAAAACATGGAATACCAGCAGGTCTGCAGTTTCCCAGGAGGAAGGAAGCTTGGAGAGGGGAATGAAGTGAGCCGCTTTGGAAAATTGATCAACAATAGTGAGGATGACTGAGTTACCATTCGAATGGGGTAAGGCCAGTGACGAAGTCCAGAGCTATGTGTGACCAGGGGCGACTGGGTATGGGAAGAGGGCGAAGCAGACCAGATGTAGGTTTGGTGGAGGTTTTGTTCCGGGCACAGACCGAGCAGGCTGAGATGAATTCCCGAGCATCTTTCTCCAAGGTGGGCCACTAAAATCCCTGACGCAGAAAGGCAACAGTCCGGTTCATGCCAGGGTGACAGGTGAGGTAGAATGGGCCCATTGAAGAACATCAGAACGCACTGAATCTGGCACAAACATAGCCTTACAAGGACCCTTTCTAGGATCAGGCTGGTTCAGCTGAGCCAGACGAAAACGTGACTCAATCTTCCAGGAGACAGCAGCAACAATGCAGGAGGAAGACATAATGGTTTCTGGCTCGGAACCTGTGTTGTCTGCGGTGAACTGAAGGGAGAGGGCGTCAGGCTTAGTATTCTTAGATCCGGGGCGATAAGTGAGTGTGAAGTTGAATCTTCCAAAAAACAATGCCCACCTGGCCTACCAAGAGTTCAGACGTTTGGCGGTCTGGATGTAGGCTAGATTTTTGTGATCCGTCCACACAATTAAGGGAAGTACCGAACCCTCTAACCAGTCACGCCACTCCTCAAGAGTCAACTTAACAGCCAGAAGTTCCCGGTTACCTATGTCAAAATTTCTCTGCGGGACAAGAGAGTGGCCGCTGCCACTCTAACCTGGTGGTCCCAGCGCGCACGACCCAAATGGAGTTCCAGGTCTCCGGCAGCCTCTGGAACTGCCGATCTGCGGCCAACAAGGCAGAGTTCATCTCAGCCTATGCTTCCCTCCAGTCCCTCGACTTCTTGGCACTGACGGAAACATGGATTACCACAGATAACACTGCTACTCCTACTGCTCTCTCCTCGTCTGCCCACGTGTTCTCGCACACCCCGAGAGCTTCTGGTCAGCGGGGTGGTGGCACTGGGATCCTCATCTCTCCCAAGTCGAACATCTCTCTCTTTTTCCAATGCACCCATCTGAGCTACTGCTCCTTTGAATTCCATGCTGTACAGTTAACCAGCCCTTAAGCTTCATCCTTTATTTATCGACAGCCTCAAAGGCTTCCACTTTGAGCAAGAGCTTCATCAATGAGCACTTGACGCCATAAACTTAGAGGAAGTTTACATTTAACACGTAAGACGAGTAGGACAAAAAAAAAAAAAACTCAAAACATCTCACAGTTCAATGGGGACTTTACCTCCCCATGTCTACCTATTGACTCATTCCTCTCTGCCTCCTTCTTGTCCACTCTCCACTCTTTTGCCTCACACTCACCCTTCCCCCCTAAAACTCACAAGGCCCAGGCAATACGCTTGACACTCATCATTACGGGAGATGAATGTATACTTCCACTATCTCATTTGCACTCCCCTCCAAGTCTCCGACCACTACCTTGTATTCCTTTTCCTTCGCTCTATTCCAACACTTCCCCACTGCCCCTTACTCGTGATGGTTTTATCAGCGCCGCTCCCAACCTATCGCTTCTCTCCCCGCTCCTCTCTCCTTTCACTTCATCTCTTCCTTGCCTAAACCTTCTTCCAACTATCTCCTGATTTGCCTCCTTCAACCCTTCTCTCTCCGTCCTGTCTGCATCTTTGACTCTCTGTATGTCCCTTCCGTCCCCAGGACCGGCTCGGTCCTCCCTCCTGCTTCGTGGCGTCGACTTCAACCTTTGCGAGCTCCAGAACAGGGCTCTCCAGGGCAGCCCGAGCGGAAATATGGAGGAAAAACTCGCCTCCCTGCGGACTGGCATCCTTTCACTCCTCCTCTTACACATTCTCTCTTCTGTCTCTGCTGGCTAAAGCCACTTTCTACCCACTCTAATTCCAAGCATTGCCCTCCTAACCTAGGAAGCTCTTTTGCACCTTCTCACTCCCTCAGCTGAATCTTTTTACCCCTTCCCCCCCCCTCCCCTCTCTGCGGATGACTTCGTCAACATTTTGAAAGAAAGGTCGACGACATACCGCGATCCTCGTTTGTGCTAAGTCAAACGACACCGCTGGTTCTGCCTCACACTGCCCCGCTACCTGTTGCTTTGACCTACTTTCCCCCTCTCTCTCCAGAAGAATCTCAGCGATCTTGTGACGGCCGGCGCCCCGCCCACCTGCCCGCTTGACCCATATCCCCTCCGTCCTCTTCTTCCGACCCATTTCCGGAGACCTTCTCCCTTACCTCACCTTCGCTCATGCAACTCGATCTTGACCGCTGACTACGTCCCTGTCCTCTTCAGAGAGGCGAGGTTGCACCCTTCTGAAAAAACCTACACTCCGATCCTCCGATGGTCAACAACTGACAGACCAGTATCCCTGTCTTTCTCTTTCTCTCTCAAAACTCTTTGAACGTGCCGTCCTTGGCCGCCTCTCCTGCTATCTTCTCAGTAAGACCTTCTTGATCCAAATTCAGTCAGGTTTCAAGACTAGTCATTCTAACTGAGACTGCTCTTTCTTTTCTGGTCCGGGGCGCTTCCGCAACTGCTAAAGCTAACTCTCTCTCCTCTGCTCTCATCCTTCTAGGACCTATTCGGCTGCCTTTGATACTGCTGAACCACTGCAGGATCTCCTTCTCCACCCTCTGCCGAGTTGGGCATCTCCGGCGCGGCCCACGCTTGCGATTTGCGTCCTACCTGACAGGTCCGCTCCTACCAGGTGGCGTGGCGGAGATCTTCTCCGCCACCACGTGCTCTTCCCACTGGTGTGTCCCCCAGCGGCTCGTTCTAAGGCCCGTCTCCTATCCCGCTATACACCAAGTCACTTGGCTCTGTCATATCTCTCTACATGGCTCTCCTATCATTGCTATGCAGACGACACACCAATTAATCTTCTCCTTTCCCCTCCTTCTGATAACCAGGTGGCGAATCCGCCATCTTCTGCCATGTCTGGCCGACATATCAGTCGTGGATGACGGATCACCACCTCAAGCTGAAATCGGCAAGACGCGAGCTGCTCTTTCCTTCGCGGGAAGGACGCCCGTTCCATGATCTGCGCCATACGGTGTGACAACTTCCATTGTGTCCTCTCCCAGAGTGCCGCTAAGAACCTGGGGTGATCCTGCGACAAACCCTGTCGTTCTCAAACATAATCAAGGGCGGTGACGCGTTCGTAGGTTATGTCTTACAACATTGCAGAGTTACGACCCTGCCTCACACAGGAGCCGGCGCAGTCCTAACCAGGGCACTTGTGTCATCTCCCGTCTGGATTACTGCCAACTCGTGTTGGCTGCGCCGCTGCCCTGCCTGTTTAAAAACTCCTACAACTCATCCAGAAGCCGCAGCCCGTCTGGTGTCAACCTTCCCCAAGTCTATCACGTCACCCCGCTCCCTCCTCTCCTCCACTTGGCTTCCAGTTGAGCTGCATTCGTCTACTAAGACCATTGGTGCTTGCCTACGGAGCCTGTGAGCGGGAACGGTACCTCCGTACTTCAGTGCTCTGATCAGGCCCTACACCAAACAAGGGCACTGCGTTCATCCACCTCTGGCCCGCTGCGTCGCCTCCCTACCTCTGAGGAAGTACAGTTCCCGCTCAGCCCAGTCAAAACTGTTCGCTGCTCTGGCACCCCAATGGTGGAACAAACTCCCTCACGACGCCAGGTCAGCGGAGTCAATCACCACCTTCCGGAGACACCTGAAACCCACATCTTTAAGGAATACCTAGGATAGGATAAAGTAATCCTTCTAACCCCCCCCTTAAAAGAGTTAGATGCACTATTGTAAAGTGGTTGCCTTCCACTGGATATCATAAGGTGAATGCACCAATTTGTAAGTCGCTCTGGATAAGAGCGTCTGCTAAATGACTTAAATGTAAATGTAAGAAGGCACCCAGCTCCCACCGGAGAGGAAGAAGGCGTGACATGTCCAACAGCCAAGGAGTCCTGGATGTATTCTTCCATGGCCTCTTGCTCGGGGCGAGAGAGGTTATACAACCTGCTACAAGGAAGACGAGCTCCAGGCTGAAGCGCGATAGCACAGTCGTACGGCCGATGAGGCGGCAGAGATGGGGTCTGGTGCTTACTGAATACAGGAGCTAGACCGTGATACAGGAGGAACAAAAGACAGGTCTGGGGGTTCAGGAATGGACTGGGCTGCAGACAAGGCAGGTGGAAGGGCAGAATGTAGACAATTGGAATGAAAAAATTTACTCCAAGTAGTTACCCTCCCGGTGGACCAGTCAATCTGTGGGTTGTGTAGTTTTAACCATGGATGACCCAGAAACAGGGGTGAGTAAGGACAGTCAATTAAGTGGAAATTGATATTTTCCTGGTGATTTCCAGAGAGACGCAGGATAACAGGAACAGTTCTCTCCAAAACCCGGAAGAGTAGCTTTCCATTGAGAGCGTTGGCATCCAGAGGTGAATGGAGTGAATCAGTGTCCAAACCCAACTGATTAACGACCCCTCGGTTCAGAAAGCTCTTGTCGGCACCTGAATCCATGAGAGCAGACAGAGGAAAAGCCTGGCTCTGCCACACAAGGTTGGCCTCAAGCAGGGGTCTGGGAGATGATGGGCAGGCGATTTGGCTCAACAGTATATCCCCCCACTACTGCTGAGCCCCCTCTTTTGCTGGAAACAGGGAACAAGTGGACTTCAGAGTTCAGTGCAGCTTTTGACATTATCGATCATAGTCTGCTGCTGGAAAAAGTTGTGTTACAGCTTTACACCCCCTGCTATATTACATACACACACGATAACATACGCACTATACACACACACACACACACACACATGGATTTAGTGCTGTAGATGTGTGGTAGTGGTGGAGTAGGGGCCAGAGGGCACACAGTGTGTTGTGAATCTGTGAATGTATTGTAATGTTTTTAAAATTGTATAACTGCCTTCATTTTGCTGGACCCCAGGAAGGGTAGCTGATGCCTTGGCATAATAAATACAAATACAAACATGGTAGCAATGCATTTACTCAGAAAAATCACAACTCTGGGAACTTGCTGAATTAATCACTTCTAGATATGCTCTGTTCTGTGTACTCCCTTTATTCCTACAGTGCCTGGCAAATATTGACACCCTTAAATAATACCTTATTTCTTTTCAAATCATTTTAAATTGAAACAAAAACTTTTGATCTCCAGACATGCTATTGGATCTTCAACATTGCAGAACCATTTTTTTTGTTACATTTATCATTTTAATCTACAAAAGAAAAACAAATGGCATGGACAAAATGATTAGCAGCCAAGAGCTAAGTGGGATGAACATTGGACTGCAAAACACGTGCAAGGCACACAGTAACAGAGGCAGCAAATCAACTCCACAGCATTATCGAACCTCCCCTTGTTTGTAGGCAGAGTGTTTTTTTTATTTGAATGCTTTATTTGGTCATTGGTAACTCTGTCGGAGGTTGTGGGTCTTACAGCACGACTACACCAAACACACATCAAACAGCACCCAGGAAGAGTTCAAGAAGAAAACAATGTGGAGAGGCCAGCGTTGAGTCCTGATTTGAATCCCATCAAAAATCTTTGGTGAGATCTGAAAACAGCTGTTGGTGGAAGGCACCCCTCAAACATAGCAGAATTGGAGCAGTTTGCAGCTGCAGAGTGGGCCAAATTTCCAGTAGAATGGTGCAGAAAGCTCAATGATGGCTACAAGAAAGGTTTGTGAGCAGTTATCTTGGCCAAAGGCTGTGCTAATAATTTTGTCCATGCCATTTGTTTTTCTTCTCTAAATGAAAATAGCTAACTTAAGTAAAAAAAAAAAAAGTATGTTTTATTTTTTTATTTAACCAGAGCGTCCTGGCCAAGATAGGCAGCGCCAAGTCATTACACAATTACAGACAGACAACATGAAAAACTACAAGTAATCTAGTAAAAACCATAGAATTCACAAGAGTATAACAAAATCATAAAACAGCAAATAAAAAAAAACATTGACAGGTCAGGGAATCAGCCTCAAAATCCTTAATCTCTGATTTAAAAACACCAATCGGGACAAGTTCTTCCAGTTTAAAAGTATTTTGTAAGGCGTTCCAAGCCGATGACACAGAGTTCATAAAAGCCCTTTTACCAAATTCAGTTCGGACATTTGGAACAGTTTGCAGGATAAAGTCCTGCTACCGAAGAGAGTACCCACCACATTTCTGAACAATATAAATGCCCAAATAAAATGGTAGTAAACCCAAAATGGCTTTGTAAATAAAAGTATACCAGTGACTGAGCCTACGAGTGACTAGAGAAGGCCAGCAAACCCTGGTATATGAAGTGCGGTGGTACGTAAGGGTTTTGCAGTTTAAAATAAATCTCAATGCGCCATGGTAAAAGGTGATCTCAAAAACTGAGCGGAAGCATTCATATATAAAATGTCCCCATAGTCTAGTAAAGGCATACATGTAACTGATACCAGCCTCCTTCTGGCTTCAAAAGAAAAACAGGCCTTATTCCTAAAATAAAATCCCAAATTTTTGTGTAAATTGTTGAATACGCAATTTAAAAGAGGCCGTCATCAATTAAAATTCCAAGGTATTTATATGAGGTTACAGTCTCAATCTCATTGCCCTGACAGGTAGTAATAGGTGAAAGGTTCAGAGATCTATTTCTTACTTTAGAAAACACCATTAGTTCAGTTTTGTAAGTATTGAGGATAAGCTTCAATTGACACAAGGTATGTTGAACAGTATAAAAAGCAGTTTGCAAGTTCTGGAAAGCTTTTGTGAGAGACGAGGCACAACAATAAATAACAGCATCATCAGCATAAAAGTGAAGTTGTGCATTTTGCACATTGTTGTCTAAATTATTTATATAAATAGTGAATAAGAGGGGACCAAGTACTGAGCCCTGGGGCACACAATTACAGACAGACAAATTAACAGACATGAGCCCATCAAATTGAGTGCACTGAGTTCTATCAGACAGAGAGTTAGCAAACCATGCAACTGCATGCCCCGAAAGACCTACACTCAACAATCTCTGCAGTATAGCATGATCAAATGTATGAAAAGCCTTAGAGAGATCAATAAAAAGTGAGACACAGTGCTGTTTTGTGTCAAGGGCTTCAGTGATATCATTTAAAACCTCCATGGCTGCTGTAATTTTGCTATGCTTCTTCCTGAAGCCCGATTGGTACATTGAAAAAATAGAGTTAGTATATAAAAGCAATTTTAGCTGTTTACTCACAAGGGTTTCAAGTATTTTCACCAGGGGTGACAGCTTTGAGATTGGCCTATAATTACTTAAAAGATTTGGTCTTCCCCTTTTAAAAGTGATAGGACATGTAATGGCAGTCTTCCTCCTCTTCGTCTGAAGTAGGCCTGGTGCGTGGTGCCGGAACTGGTGGTACCGGACTGGAGACACGCACCTCAAGGCTAGTGCGGGGAGCAGGACCAGGGCACACTGGACTCTCGAGGCGCACTATAGGCCTGGTACGTGGTGCCGGCACTGGTGGTACCGGGCTGAGGGCAGGCACCTCAGGGTGAGTGCGGGGAGAAGAAACAGTGCGTACAGGGCTCTGGAGACGCACAGGAGGCTTGGTGCGTGGTGCCAGAACTGGAGGTACTGGGCTGGAGACACGCACCACAGGGAGAGTGCGTGGAGGAGGAACAGGGCTCTGGAGACGCACTGGAAGCCTGGTGTAGGCACTGGTGGTACTGGGCTGGGGCGGGAAGGTGGCGCCGGATATACCGGACCGTGCAGGCATACTGGCTCCCTTGAGCACCGAGCCTGCCCAACCTTACCTGGTTAAATGCTCCCCGTAGCCCGACCAGTGCGGGGAGGTGGAATAACCCGCACTGGGCTGTGTTGGCGAACCGGGGACACCATGCGTAAGGCTGGTGCCATGTATGCCGGCCCGAGGAGACGCACTGGAGACACGCTGCTTGGTCCGAGTTTGGTGGGTGGTTCTGTAACGGCAGCCTTCCTCCTCTTCGTCTGAAGAGGAGGTGTAGCAGGGATCGGACCAATACGCAGCGTATTCCGTGTTCAACATATTTAATGACAGACGAAAACGTGAACACTTACAAAACTACAAAATAACAAACGTGGCTTACCGATACAGTCCTTTCTGGTGCAGACAAAACACAGAGACAGGAAACAACCACCCACAAAATCCCAACACAAAACAAGCCACCTATATATGATTCTCAATCAGGGACAACGATTGACAGCTGCCTCTGATTGAGAACCATATTAGGCCGAACACAGAAACAGACAAACTAGACACACAACATAGAATGCCCACCCAGCTCACGTCCTGACCAACACTAAAACAAGCAAAACACATAAGCACTATGGTCAGGACGTGACAGGACAAATGCTAATTTCAAAATCTTTGGAATTTCATTACATTCCAGGGTTAGATTGAACAGATATGAATGTGGTTCAGCTATGAAATCGGCTGCCAGATTTTAAAAGCAGGGATCAAGACAATCAGGACCTGCAGGCTTTCTCTGATCTAAGGATTTCAGGGCTTTTATGTACCTCCTGCACTGAGAATGGCAAAAAGCTAAAAGTTTGAACAGCTCTCGCTGGTTCATCCACACAGGGTTGTACAGAGACAGAGGACACTGAATCAAACAGTCTACCAGATGATACAAAGTGCTCATTGAAACAATTCAGCATATCAGTTCTGTCATATACAGCAACAAAGTCCTTCAAAACACATGACGGTAATTCATTAACATTACTGTTTCCAGACATAGACTTAATAGCCTTCCAAAACTTTCTAGGGTCATTCAGGTTATCAGTGGAAACAGACATAAAATATTCAGACTTGGCCTTCCTGAGAATAAAATAACACTTGTTTCGTAACTGCCTAAAAAGAAGCCAATCAGCATCAGAACATGATTTCCTTGCTTTAGCCCAGGCTAGATTTCGGTCGTGAATAATACAAGACAGCTCAGAAGAAAACCATGGATTATCCCGCCCTTTAACCCTGAACCTGCGGAATGGGGCATGTTTGTTTAATATTTGGAAAAAAAACATAATGAAAGAATTTCCAGGCAGTTTCCACATCAGGAATAAGCTCAATTTTGCTCCAGTCAAAATAAAACATATCATGAAAGAAAGAAAGCCTGCTCATTAACACTCTTCAAATTTCTCTTATGAATAAAGTGTGGGTTTGTCTTAGGAACCTTAGTATTTCTAACAGCAACAACAGCACAATGGTCACTTAAATCATTACACAAAACACCAACCGCAGAGTATTTATTTGGAAAATTTGTCAATATCAAATCAATCTGGGTAGATTTCTCTGGACATTTGAGATTTGGGTGAGTGGGTGAGTTAATCAACTGGGTAAGATTCATAGAATTACAAAACATTTTTAAATCATCAGACACCGGCTTTAACCAACACCAGTTGAGATCACCAATATAGACAATTTCATTGTAAAGAAGTTTAGACATAAGGTGCATCAGAGAAGAAAATGCATCACCGAGAGCAGAGGGGGATCTATAACAGCCAATCACAGCTACAGAGAGACCCTTTGAAACCTCAATATTCAAAGCAAGAAATGTAAACTGTTTACAAATAGTTTCAGACTTTGCCACACTTACAAGGAATTTAGTCGTTACATATATAGCCACACCCCCACCTTTCTTAACTAGATCAGTGCGATACACATTGTCAGTGCGATGACAATATCTGGAGTTCTATTTCAACTTATTTGTGAGGAAATAGGGAATTATTTAAGAAGTGGAAGGCTGCCAATATACTTGGCTGCCATTGTATATGCACTGCAAATATATTCCTCTCCTTCTTTCTATCATGTGTTGGGTTATAATGGGCAAGTTCGTTTAGCATGGCCCAGTGCCCTGGGTGGGGGGAGGATGTTTTCCCTTTGGACCAATGGAATGGGCAAAAATGAGCAAACCCCGCCCACTAGGGGCCATGCAAAAGGAATTTGCCCGTTGTGTAAATGGTGTGAGACCTGAGTAATTGCAGAGAGCTGGCTCTATCCCATCATGCATCCTGAGATTACAATGTCCGCAGTGGCTCAAAAGCAGCTGCAGCCATCCATCATGTCCCATCACCCTGTCCGGTGGAAAGATGTACAGCCCTAGGTAGCGCAGAATGGAATTGGTAACAGGATGAATGAAGCATCTCCTCTCCTAACTATGTGCTCCCCTGTGTCGCCTATTCTTCCCTCACCACTGTACTATGAAGACAGTTCTCAGCCAACGCCCTTGTCGGTGCACTTTTCATCCACTTAAAGTTACTATACAGCACATGCACTCACATTCAATAGTCCTACAGTACATTTCATTCAACAACTACATTCTAAAATTAAATTCTACAATTACATTCTATTTATTTTTTGCACAGTCAATGCCCTCACACCAAACTCACACCCTCAGCCGTATCAGAGCGTCAGTATAGAAAATGGACAAATAAAAATCCCTCTCGGATATACTACTCATTGAGAGACATTGGGTTGCCCTAAGACTTCCCAGAGCTGACATTTAAACCCTTCCTTCTCCTTAGGGTTGATTACTGTGGTGCTGTGTTATACACCTGAAGGCAGTCTTTTTAGACAGCTTTTAATTTCAAGCTTTAATCAATGACCACATCTCTCTGGGGGATGCATGTGACTCACCCGGGCCCAAGGGAAGGTGAGGAAGAGAGAGATGGAGAGAGAGAGGAGGGGGGAGAGAAATAAAAAGAAAGAGAGAGTGTTGTCACCACGCTGTACATAGACTAGAAAAACCAGACACATGGAGAGACAGACTCTATTATTATTATATTGTCCCTGTGTGGAAGTCTTCAAGTAATCATTTGACCCTCTTTTTTGTTTGTTCTACTTGGTTCCACTCGGTGCCAGAGATAAAAAGCTTAAAGGCATAGATGGAGTCTTATTGACTGACTCTTTGGAGAACCATATTTAGGCTCTTGTTTTCCTTTTGGTGTGTTTGAAGGCAAGGGGGTAGAGAGGATGTGGCAGAAGTGCTAGATGTCTACTTAATTACTAATAGAGCCTTACCCTGCAGAGAGTACAGTAGAAAGAATACACACACACTCACGTACACAAATGCACAACACAGCGCGAGTTCACACACACACGGCTCCTGGCTGTTGGCGTCGACACCATAAATAAGTGGACGTGGTGAGTGGACAGAAGCTGCAGAGCAGCACGGCTGGTGAGGCTGTAGATGATGGATGAGGCTATAAATGCCAGCGAGCACAGATCGGTGCTGTGGGCTGTGAGGAGGACAGACAGGCTGTGTGCTGGAGGAACAGGACAGCCTTCGCCTTCACCACAATTTACTCCCTCCATCAGTGTGGGGATGCACGGGTGCAGTTCTGAGCCTCAGCTCACATAGACAGCGAAGGAGGTTGGTGGCACCTTAATTAGGGAGGACGGGCTCGTGGTAATGGCTGTAGCGGAATGGTGTCAAATACATTCTATTTGCTCCGTTCCAGCCATTATTATGAGCCGTCCTCCCATCAGCAGCCTCCACTGATAGACAGATAAGGGATCAAGCAGCTGTGGATGCCAGTCAGATTGTGTCCACAGGGATGGAGGAGTGGTGACCACTTGTTACAGAAACAGGCACTACCATTACAGAGTGTTACAGAAACATGCACTACCATTACAGAGTGTTATAGAAACATGCACTACCATTACAGAGTGTTATCGAAACATGCACTACGCATTACAGGAAGTGTTATAGAAACTGGCACTACTATACCTTCCAGAGTGTGATAGAGAAACATGCACTACATACAGGTTTAAGAAGGCCTCTCGTTTATAGAAACATGCACTAACCATTACAGAGTGTTATAGAACACAGCACTACCATTACAAGAGTGTTATAGAAACAGGCCATACCATACAGAGTGTTATAGAAACAGGCACTACCATTACAGAGTGTTATACAGACAGGCACTTTACCAATTACGACAGAGTGTTAAGAAACAGCACTACCATTACAGAGTGTTATACAGAAACAGCACTACCATTAACAGAGTGTTAAAACAGCACTACCATTACAGAGTGTACAGAAACAGGCACTAACCATACAGAGTGTTAAGAAACAGCACTACCCATTACGAGTGTTCAGAGAACACTGCACTACCATTAACGAGTGTTATAGAAACAATGCACTACCATTACAGAGTGTTATAGAGAAACATGCACTACCATTACAGAGTGTTACAGAAACAGGCACTACCATTACAGAGTGTTACAGAAACAGGCACTACCATTAGAGTGTTACAGAACATGCACTACATACAGATGTTATAGAGACATGCACTACATTACAGAGTGTTACAGAAACAGGCACTACCATTACAGAGTGTTTAGAAACAGTAGAAACATGCACTACCATTACAGAGTGTTAAGAAACATGCACTAACATTACAGAGTGTTACAGAAACATCACTAACATTACAGAGTGTTACAGACATGCCTACCATTAAGAGTTTATAGAAACAGGCACTACCATTACAGAGTGTTACAGAAACAGGAACTACCATTCAGGTGTTTATAGAAACATGCACTACCATTACAGAGTGTTTAGAAACATGCACTACCATAACAGAGTGTTATAGAACAGGCACTACCATTACAGAGTGTTACAGAAACATGCACTACCATTACAGAGTGTTATAGAAACATGCACTACCATTACAGAGTGTTTATAGAAACTGGCACTACCATTACGAGTGTTTACAGAAACTGCACTACCATTACAGAGTGTTAAGAAACATGCACTACCATTACAGAGTGTTATAGAAACAGCACTACCATTACAGAGTGTTATGAAAAGCACTAACCATTACAGAGTGTTATAGAAACAGCACTACCATTACAGAGTTTACAGAAACAGGCACTACCATTACAGAGTGTTACAGAAACATTCACTACCATTACAGAGTGTTATAGAAACAGGCACTACATTACAGAGTGTTACAGAAACAGCACTACCATTACAGAGTGTTACAGAAACAGGCACATACCATACAGAGTGTTACAGAAACATGCACTACCATTACAGAGTGTTATAGAAACAAGCACTACCATTACAGAGTGTTATAAGAAACAGGCACTACCATTACAGAGTGTTACAGAAACAGGCACTACCATTACAGAGTGTTACAGAAACAGGCACTACATTACAGAGTGTTACAGAAACAGGCACTACCATTACAGAGTGTTACAGAAACATGCACTACCATTACAGAGTGTTATAGAAACAAGCACTACCATTACAGAGTGTTATAGAAACAGGCACTACCATTACAGAGTGTTACAGAAACAGGCACTACCATTACAGAGTGTTACAGAAACAGCACTACCATTACGAGTGTTACAGAAACATGCACTAACATTACAGAGTGTTATAGAGACATGCACTAACATTACAGGTGTTACAGAAACAGGCACTACCATTACAGAGTGTTATAGAAACATGCACTACCATTACAGAGTGTTTAGAAACATGCACTAACATTACAGAGTGTTACAGAAACATGCACTACCATTACAGAGTGTTATAGAAACAGGCACTACCATTACAGAGTGTTACAGAAACAGGCACTACCATTACAGAGTGTTATAGAAACATGCACTAACATTACAGAGTGTTATAGAAACATGCCTAGAATTACAGAGTGTTATAGAAACATGCACTACCATTACAGAGTGTTATGAAACATGCACTCCATTACAGAGTGTTATAGAACATGCACTAACATTACAGAGTGTTACAGAAACATGCACTACCATTACAGAGTGTTATAGAAACATGCACTCCATACAGAGTGTTATGGAAACATGCACTAACATTACAGAGTGTTACGGAAACATGCACTACCATTACAGAGTTTTACAGAAACATGCACTACCATTACAGAGTGTTACAGAAACAGGGCACTACCATTACAGAGTGTTATAGAAACATGCACTAACATTACAGAGTGTTACAGAAACATGCACTAACATTACAGAGTGTTATAGAAACATGCACTACCATTACAGAGTGTTATAGAAACATGCACTAACATTACAGAGTGTTATAGAAACAGGCAACTACCTAATTACAGAGTGTTACAGAAACATGCACTACATACATAGTGTTATAGAAACATGCACTACCATTACAGAGTGTTATAGAAACATGCACTAACATTACAGAGTGTTATAGAACATGCACTACCATTACAGAGTGTTACAGAGACATGAACTAACATTCAGAGTGTTATAGAAACATGCACTCCATTACAGAGTGTTATAGAAACATGCACTAACATTACAGAGTGTTATAGAAACATGCACTAACATTACAGAGTGTTATAGAAACAGGCACTACCATTACAGAGTGTTACAGAAAATGCACTAACATTACAGAGTGTTATAGAAACATGCCACTACCATTACAGAGTGTTACAGAAACATGCACTACCATTACAGAGTGTTACAGAAACATGCACTAACATTACAGAGTGTTATAGAAACAGGCACTACCATTACAGAGTGTTACAGAAACATGCACTAACATTACAGAGTGTTATAGAAACATGCACTACCATTACAGAGTGTTATAGAAACAGGCACTAACCATTACAGAGTGTTACAGAAACAGGCACTACCATTACAGAGTGTTACAGAACAGCACTACCATTACAAGAGTGTTACAGAAACATGCACCATTACAGAGTGTTAAAACATGCACTACCATTACAGAGTGTTATAGAAACAGGCACTACCATTACAGAGTGTTACAGAAACAGGCCACTACCATTACAGAGTGTTACAGAAACAGGCACTACCATTACAGAGTGTTAACAGAAACATGCACTACCATTACAGAGTGTTATAGAAACAGGCATTACCTTACAGAGTGTTACAGAAACATGCACTACCATTACAAGAGTGTTATAGAAAACATGCACTACCATTACAGAGTGTTATAGAAACATGCACTAACATTACAGAGTGTTATAGAAACAGGCACTACCATTACAGAGTGTTACAGAGACATGCACTAACATTACAGAGTGTTACAGAAACAGGCACTACCATTACAGAGTGTTTACACAGACAGGCACTACCATTACAGAGTGTTACACGAAACCCAGCACTACCATTACAGAGTGTTACAGAAACATGCAGCAACACTCAAGGGTGACACAGGCTCAAATCCACAACACAAATCTACCACCCTTGAGGAAAGCAAAGGTTGATGGGATTGAAAACAACAGGTAAAATGAAGACTAGAAAATAAGAAAAAGTTAAACTAAGTTAATAACTTCTTAGGGCTAGGCCCCTTTTTTCTCCACTTCCTGTCTGAATGACATGCCCAAAGTAAAATGCCTGTAGCTCAGGCCCTGAAGCCAGGATATGCATATAATTGGTACCATTGGAAAGAAAACACTTTGAAGTGGAAATGTGTTATATTCTCCTACATTATTTCAACAATAGATATGGTAGGAAAGAATCCTAAGAAAAACTAACCAGAATACATTTGTGAGAGAGAAAGGCAAGTAAAAGAAAGTAAAATTAGCTCCCTGGATGCAATTCCTATGGCTTCCCACAGGGTGTCAGCAGTCTATGTTCAAGGTTTCAGGCTTGTAACTTCAAAAACGAATAAGAAATATCAGTTTTAGCAGAAGGCTAAAATAATTTTACTATTGAACATACTTCTTTCCATAAGAAATATTATAGTTTGATACATTTTAGGGTATCTGAGGAGTAAATAGAAATGTATTTTGACTTGATGAAACAAAGTTTAGGGGTAGATTATCGGATTCCTTTCTCTGCATGTTAAACGAGTGGATTACTCAAATCGATGGCGCCAACTAAACAGACTTTTTGGGATATAAAGAAGGATTTTATGTAACAAAACAACATTACATGTTAAAGTTCGGACCCTTTGGATGAGAAATCAGAGGAAGTTTTTCAAAAAGGAAGTGAATATTTAATCGTTATTTGTGAATGTATGAAACCTGTGCCGGCTGAATTCCCGCTAGCGGGACCCCTAGCCCCAATGTATTTTTGATTTATTTATTTAACCTTTATTTAACCAGGTAGTAACCAGGAAGTAAATACAATATAGCAAGTAAAACACTGGAATGGTAGATTTGCAGTGGAAGAATGTGCAAAGTAGAGATAGAAATAATGGGGTGCAAAGGAGCAAAATAAATAAATACAGTAGGGGGAGAGGTAGTTGTTTGGGCTAAGTACAGGTGCAGTAATCTGTGAGCTGCTCTGACAGCTGGTGCTTAAAGCTAGTGAGGGAGATAAGTGTTTCCAGTTTCAGAGATTTTTGTAGTTCGTTCCAGTCATTGGCAGCAGAGAACTGGAAGGAGAGGCGGCCAAAGGAAGAATTGGTTTTGGGGGTGACCAGAGAGATATACCTGCTGGAGCGCGTGCTACAGGTGGGTGCTGCTATGGTGAAAAGCGAGCTGAGATAAGGGGGGACTTTACCTAGCAGGGTCTTGTAGATGACCTGGAGCCAGTGGGTTTGGCGGCGAGTATGAAGCGAGGGCCAGCCAACGAGAGCGTACCGGTCGCAGTGGTGGGTAGTATATGGGGCTTTGGTGACAAAACAGATGGCACTGTGATAGACTGCATCCAATTTATTGAGTAGGGTATTGAAGGCTATTTTGTAAATGACATCGCCGAAGTCGAGGATTGGTAGGATGGTCAGTTTTACAAGGGTATGTTTGGGAGCATGAGTGAAGGATGCTTTGTTACGAAATAGGAAGCCAATTCTAGATTTAATTTTGGATTGGAGATGTTTGGAAGGAGTCTGGAAGGAGAGTTTACAGTCTAACCAGACACCTAGGTATTTGTAGTTGTCCACATATTCTAAGTCAGAACCGTCCAGAGTAGTGATGTTGGACAGGCGGGCAGGTGCAGGCAGCGATCGGTTGAAGAGCATGCATTTAGTTTTACTTGTATTTAAGAGCAGTTGGAGGCCACGGAAGGAAAGTTGTATGGCATTGAAGCTCGTCTGGAGGGTTGTTAACTTCTCTAGGGTAGGGGGCAGCATATAACTGGTAGATTTGGATAGAAAACACTCTAAAGTTTACAAAACTGTTAAAATAGTGTCTGAGTATAACAGAACTGATTTGGCAGGCAAAATCCAGAGAAAAATCCATTTAGGAAGTAGTTTTGTTTTTGTTTTTGTAGTTTTCTATTCAATGCCAATACAGTATCCATTGACTTAGGACTCCAAATGCAGTTTCTATGCCTTCCACTAGATGTCAACAGTCTTCAGAAAATGTTTCAGGCTTGTATTCTGAAAAATTAAGAAGTAAGAGCAGTCTGAATGAGTGGACCCTGCCGTGTCACATAGCTTTTTCCTGCGCAAGACCGAGAGAGTGCGTTTCTTGTTTACATTTTATATTGACGACGTTATTGTCCGGTTGAAATATTATTGATTATTTAGGCTAAAAACAACCTGAGGTTTGAATATTAACATCGTTTGACATGTTTCTATGAACTTTACGGATACAATTTAGATTTTTTTGTCTTCCTGTTTTTACTGAGTTTGAGCCTGTGGATTACTGAAGAAAACGTGCGAACAAAACTGAGGTTTTTGGGTATAAAGAGACTTTATCGAACAAAAATAACATTGAGTAAATTAATGTCTGCTGAGTGCAACCATATGTAGATCATCAAAGGTAAGGGATTAATTGTATCTCTATTTCTAAATTGTGTAACTGTTCTACCTGGCTGGCTACTGTTTTTAATGATTTGTCTAGTGGGCTATGTTCTCATAATCGTAATGTATGCTTTCGCTGTAAAGCATTTTTTAAATCTGACACCGTGGTTGGATTCACAAGCAGTTAATCTTTAAACCTATGTAAAATATGTTTTGTTTTCTGAATTTTTATAATGAGTATTTCTGTATTTGAATATGGCGCCCAGCAGTTTCACTGGCTGTTGAAGAGGTGGCACGCTACCGTCTCACGTGCCCAAGAGAGGTTAACACAGTGTTCAAAGAAGGGCCAGAAGTATACAGAATGGTGTCGTCTGAGTAGAGGTGGATCAGAGACTCAACAGCAGCAAGAGGGAAATCATTGATGTATACAGAGAAGAGAGTCGGTCCAAAAATTGAACCCTGTGGCACCCCCATAGAGACTGCCAGAGGCCCTTACAACAGGCCCTTCGATTTAACACACTGAACTCTATCAGAGAAGTAGTTGATGAACCAGGCGAGGCAATCATTTGAGAAACCAAAGCTATCGAGTCTGCCGATGAGGATGTGGTGATGGACAGAGTCGAAAGCCTTGGCCAGGTCAATGAATACAGCTGCACAGTATTGTTTCTTATCGATGGCGGTTAGGATATCGTTTAGGACCTTGAGCGTGGCTGCGGTGCACCCATGACCAGCTCTGAAACCAGATTGCATAGCGAAGAAGGTATGGTGGGATTCGAAATGGTCGGTAATCTGTTTGTTGACTTGGCTTTCGAAGACCTTAGAAAGGCAGGGTAGGATAGATATAGGTCTGTAGTAGTTTGGGTCAAGAGTGTCCCCCCCTTTGAAGAGGGGGATGACCGCAGCTGCTATTCAATCTTTGGGAATCTCAGACGACACGAAATAGAGGTTGAAAAGGCAAGTAATAAGTGTTGCAACAATTTCGGCAGATCATTTTAGAAAGAAAGGGTGCAGATTGTCTAGCCCGGCTGATTTGTAGGGGTCCAGATTTTGCAGCTCTTTCAGAACATCAGCTGATTGGATTTGGGAGAAGAAGAAATGGGGAAGGCTTGGGGGAATTGCTGTGGGGGGTGCAGTGCTGTTGACCGGGGTAGGGGTAGCCAGGTGGAAAGCATGGCCAGCCGTAGTAAAATGCTTATTGAAATTCTCAATTATAGTCGATTTATCGGTGGTGACAGTGTTTCCTATCCTCAGTGCAGTGGGCAGCTGGGAGGAGGTGTTCTTATTCTCCATGGACTTTACAGTGTCCCAGAACTTTTTTGAGTTTGTGTTGCAGCAAGCAAATTTCTGCTTGAAAAAGCAAGCCTTGGCTTTTCTAACTGCCTGTTTATATTGGTTTCTAGCTTCCCTGAAAAGTTGCATATCACGGGGGCTGTTCGATGCTAATGCAGAACGCAATAGGATGTTTTTGTGTTGGTTAAGGGCAGTCAGGTCTGGAGAGAACCAAGGGCTATATCTGTTCCTGGTTCTAAATTTATTGAATGGGGCATGCTTATTTAAGATGGTGAAGGCATTCTTAAAAAATAACCAGGCATCCTCTACTGACGGGATGAGATCAATATCCTTCCAGGATACCCCGGCCAGGTTGATTAGAAAGGCCTGCTCACTGAAGTGTTTCAGGGAGCGTTTGACAGTGATGAGTGGAGGTTGTTTGACCGCTGACCCATTACGGATGCAGGCAATGAGGCAGTGATCGCTGAGTTCTTGGTTGAAAACAGCAGAGGTGTATTTAGAGGGCAGAGGTGTATTTAGAGGGCAAGTTGGTTAGGATGATATCTATGAGGGTGCCCGTGTTTACGGCTTTGGGGTGGTACCTGGTAGGTTCATTGATAATTTGTGTGAGATTGAGGGCATCAAGATTGAGGGCATCAAGCTTAGGATGGCTGGGGTGTTAAGCATGTTCCAGTTTAGGATGCCTAGCAGCACGAGCTCTGAAGATAGATGGGGGGCAATCAGTTCACATATGGTGTCCAGAGCACAGCTGGGGGCAGAGGGTGGTCTGTAGCAGGCGGCAATGGTGAGAGACTTGTTTTTAGAGAGGTGGATTTTTAAAAGTAGATGTTCAAATTGCTTGGGTACAGACCTGGATAGTAGGACAGAACTCTGCAGGCTATCTTTGCAGTAGATTGCAACACCTTCCCCTTTGGCCGTTCTATCTTGTCTGAAAATGTTGTAGTTAGGGATGGAGATTTCAGAATTTTTTGTGGTCTTCCTAAGCCAGGATTCAGACACGGCTAGAACATCCGGGTTGGCAGAGTGTGCTAAAGCAGTGAATAAAACAATATAATATAATAGTATAATGAATATACCGCTCCTTAGAGATAAACATTTTTTTTCAGAAAACCTCTACGGAGCTTGTTTGGTTGGATTGGATACATCAGTAAAACTATGCAATCTTCTGTTAGTTATGATATATAATGAAAAATAATTCCCTTTTGTTACTCCCTGCTGCTTCCCCAATTTTCACAGTTCTTAGAAGGATCATTGATTTTACAACAAGAAAACAAGCACATACACGCAAGCCAGGAGGTGATGAATAGAACTAATTTGATTCTGTAACGGCTTTCTTCCTGGGGTGAAGGAGAGGACCAAAATGCAGCGCGGCTAGTGTTCAACATGATTTAATAAAGAAGAGACAATAACGTGAACACTATACAAAATAACAAATGTGAAAACCGAGACAGTCCTAACTGGTGCAGAACACAAAGACAGAAGACAACCACCCACAATCCCCAACACAAAACAAGCCACCTATATATGATTCTCAATCAGGGACAACGATTGACAGCTGCCTCTGATTGAGAACCATATCAGGCTGAACACAGAAACAGACAAACTAGACACACAACATAGAATTCCCACCCAGCTCACGTCCTGACCAACACTAAAACAAGCACAACACATAAGAACTCTGGTCAGGACGTTACAGATTCTGTGGTTGCATTACGGTAATATGTCACATAATGTACTGTATACGCAAAGCTTAAAGGTAACACATCATTTAAACTAGTCACCCTCTGCCTTCCTAGTTAACAAATTCAAAATACCCTCCCGCACACACGTGGCAAACACACACACACCACACTTTTGTTCTTGAAAAGTGGAGCAATTTTTCTGAGGCCCGCTGTCAGCATTGATGTGAGTGTTACTGCGAAACGTGATGCATTGAAAAGGTAAACATGCCTCTCCTCAGATGCTCTCCTTCCCTTGCCCCAGGCAGTCTGATCTATTTGCAGAGAAAAGTATTAGTTTCCCTTTTCACAGGACCTAGTGTTCTTTTTGTCAACATTTTAGATGACTTCAGTTTATCGTTTCCGGAGGGAGGATCCTTTTTAATATTCGCTTCGCCTACATCAGCTAATCTGCACCAAAGGCTTCTCCCTCAGCTAGCTTGTAAACAAACCCTTAACTGATAATGTGCTAAAAGGGGTTGCATGCAAACAGCTACATGCCATTTGAAACATTATAGAGCCAAACCTGTACTGACTCGACCATTAGAGAGTGAGTATTGTAGTACACCTACAAGCTGGAGCGGGATATAGCCAGCCTCCTCTCACGATTCATCCGTGTTTTTCATCAACAGTATGGATGAGTCGCATTTGAACAACACTCACTGTGTAAATTAAACATTAGTATAACAACAGATAACAGGTGGCGACTTATCGTACCATTGCTTTCCATGCATTATACTAATAACACGCTGTGCTTTTGTCATAAAAACAGCCTTTTCTACTATACCATATTTCCCTTGTGCACTGGGCACAGACGTCTATTCAACGTTGGTTCAACGTCATAGAAACAACATTGATTCAACCAGTGTGCCCAGTGGTGTCTGATAGAACCAAGCTGCCCGGCGCTTTGTGAAGAGCATAAAAGATGATATTATCTCCATTACTCAATGACAGATTGACTGCGGTCTTCTCTTTCTTCATTATGCATTCACCTACGGATGGATGGATAGATGGAGAGAGTGGAGCCAGAGTGCGCTACGTTCACTAGACCACTCGCCGTCGCCAGCACAATTACACTAATATACTTTAATTGGATGCCACGCTCTCCTCTTTTTAACATTTTTAAAATGCTTAAAGTGCCTTCCAATGAGAAGTCCGATGGAGCAAGTAAGAGGAGAGGAGGATGATGGCATAAGCTGCGTTGTGTGCGTGGGTCATTATTTCCGAGTTGCTGATCTCAACGGATGAGTTAACCTCTCAGCAGTGACTGGAAGAATTGTACAAGTATCCTGTTGGAAGCATTACCAAACAAACCTGAGTTCAAATCATATTTGTTTTCTTTTTAATGTTTTTTGGGGTTTGATTGGGCCTGCCTGGAGTACCAATTGGGGAGGATTTGGCACTTTTGGGACAATCCGATTGGTGCTAATGTGCCAGGCAAGCTCAATCAAGCACGGCTTGAGTATTAAAAAAACAAATAACACAGGTCTGTTCCAAAGTACTCCCCATCCAATGCTGATATGTTAAAAGCAAAAAGAGACCTCTTTATCGAAGAGCTTCATAGGTGAACAAACAGTCAAAATATGTGGCACTGAAAGCCCAAGTGAGTCAGTAACATAAGATGCCAAAATTCTAAGATAATTAGAGAGACAAAGACATTTCATGGTTATAGTTTGTAACAATTTCATAGCAACCATGTGAGACAGCATGGGAGGAAGTTTGGTGCCGGTAGATGAGCATCAGTGTGTGTGTGTGTGTGTGTGAGAATGTCACCCAGCAGGAAATAAAATAATTACTGTGTGGCATGGGCATCCATTTTGCACTAAATAATCACCAAGGATACAGATACAACCTTTGTCCTTCATGGGAGCTACAGTGGTAAATCAACCAAACTTTTTCCATCCACGGCGGCAGTAGAAAATTATATCTTCAGTGACAGAGTGCAGACAGTGAGACAAAAAAGGCAGGAAAGTCAGACTAGTGACGACAAGATTTTTGAGGAATGGGCGTGTGCACTGCGTTATATCTAGAGCATGCGGCTGTGCCTGGGACTGTAGAGGTCAATAGGTGTTTGGTAGAGACATGAGGACCAGCCAGCCGCGTGGCATTGGTGTGAGAGGCTCTGCCAGAGACCAAGGCCACCTAGGTACATGCACGCACACACATACACACACACGCATTGGTATCTTGTCAGTTCAGAGAGTACAAAGGCCTTAAGCACCTATCGATCCCCGACCACTCTACTCTGGGTTTCATTACAGCAACAAAGGCAGAGAGCTCTTCCAACTGACATGAAAGACAGCTCACCTTGGTCATGTCCTTTCATTACACCTGGAAGGCACTGCAACATGTTATGAAGTTGGACCGAAGAAGAGCACCATGCAAACACACACACACAGGTTTGTTGCACCTGCCCCCAAAATACGCACCATCAGCTTTAACATTCCGACAGAGGATCCGTGGGCCCAGAATATTCCATCACAGAATTCCTTGGGCACCATTGTGGGCACTAGGAATGATAAACACCAACCTTGCATAATAAATCACAACCAACTCATTTTACTGCCCGAATGTTTGTAAAGACAACATTTTCCACAAAAACTCTCTCGTGTGTTCTCAGATGCTTTTTTGGCCACAATCGATTAACACCATATGACACATCCAGCAATTGTCACTCTGAAGTGCAACCACATAATTAAGTTTGTGGAAAGGGTTCGTGTCAAAGAGTCTCGCATTGCCAGACCTCCAAAGTCATGCGTTGTCACTTTTTCCTTGGAGGTCTGAAGAATGTTGTATTACAAAGACGGTTTGAATGGTTAAGATTTTGATAGGAGGTTACATTTCAAGAGCCCTCCCCCCACACCCGCGTAGAAGGGGTGTTGTGTGTTACAGTTGAAGTCGGAAGTTTACATACACCTTAGCCAAATACATTTAAACCTAGTAAAAAGTCCCTATCTCAGGTCAGTTAGGATCACCACTTTCTTTTAAGAATGTGAAATGTCAGAATAATAGTAGAGAGAATGATTTATTTCAGCTTTTATTTCTTTCATCACATTCCCAGTGGGTTAGAAGTTTACATACACTCAATTAGTATTTGGTAGCATTGCCTTTCAATTGTTTAACTTGGGTCAAACGCTTCGGGTTAGCCTTCCACAAGCTTCCCACGATAAGTTGGGTGAATTTTGGCCCATTCCTCCTGACAGTAACTGAGTCAGGTTTGTAGGCCTCCTTGCTCTCACACACTTTTTCAGTTCTGCCCACATATTTTCTATGGGATTGAGGTCAGGGCTTTGTGATGGCTACTACAATACCTTGACTTTGTTGTCCGTAAGCCATTTTGCCACAACTTTGGAAGTATGCTTGGGGACATTGTCCATTTGGAAGACCCATTTGTGACCAAGCTTTAACTTCCTGACTGATGTCTTGAGATGGTGCTTCAATATATCCACATAATTTTCATCCCTCATGATGGCATCTACTTTGTGAAGTGCACCAGTCCCTCCTGCAGCAAAGCTCCCCCACAACATGATGCCGCCACCCCCGTGTTTCACAGTTTGGATGGTGTACTTCAGCTTGCAAGCCTCCCCTTTTTTCCTCCAAACATAACGATGGTCATTATGGCCAAACAGTTCTAATTTTGTACATTTTTGGAACATGTCTCCTAAAGTACGATCTTTGTCCCCATGTGCAGTTGCAAACCGTAGTCTGGCTTTTTTATGGCGGTTTTGGAGCAGTAGCTTCTTCCTTGCTGAGAGGCTTTTGCCAGGTTATGCCGATATAAGACTCGTTTTACTGTGGATATAGATACTTTTGTACCGGTTTCCTCCAGCTTCTTCACAAAGTCCTTTGCTGTTGTTCTGGGATTGATTTGCACTTTTCGCACCAAAGTACGTTCATCTCTAGGAGACAGAACACGTCTCCTTCCTGAACGGTATGACGGCTGCATGGTCCCATGGTATTTACACTTGTGTACTATTGTTTGTACAGATGAACGTGGTACTTTCAGGCATTTGGAAATTGCTCCCAAGGATAAACCAGACATGTGGAGGTCTACAATTTTTTTCTGAGGTCTTGGCTGATTTCTTTTGATTTTCTCATGATGTCAAGCTAAGAATCATTGAGTTTGAAGGTAGGCCTTGACAGGTACACCTCCAATTGACTCAAATGATGTCAATTAGCCTATCAGAAGTTTCTAAAGCCATGACATCATTTTCTGGAATTTTCCAAGCTGTTTAAAGCACAGTCAACTTAGTGTATGTAAACTTCTGACCCACTAGAATTGTGATACAGTGAATGATAAGTGAAATAATATTTCTGTAAACAATTGTTGGAAAAATAACTTCTGTCATGCATGAAGTAGATGTCCTAAACGACTTGCCAAACTATAGTTTGTTAACAAGACATTTGTGGAGTGGTTGAAAAACAAGTTTTAATGACTCCAACCTAAGTGTATGTAAACTTCCGACTTCAACTGTATGTGTGTCACTGTTTTCTGTCCAAGTAGTTGATGCCTATGCATGTTTCTAGTGCCAATTTTCAAGTTATGAAGTGTGGCCGACAGTGGATTACGCTGGTAAAGTCAAACGTCACAACCCGTTCTAAACCGCTCTGGTGACAGACTTTTTTCGTCCACATGGCTGCTGGCTACGCTTTGCTACCACTGAAAATATCGGGAATATTGCTCATTATTTTGTTTTTGTAAGGACAGGAAAAACTTAGGCAGTGGGAGAAGCTATTCAAGTAAGTAAATAAATAAAAAATATGTAAAGAAACAATGTATTATTAGTTAGCTAGCTAGCCCCTTTTTAGGCTAACTCAACTGATCTACTAGCTAGCTATCTAACTTTACACACTGTTTAGTTAAGTAAATTAAATGGCATCAGCTAGCTAACATATTATTAGATAGCTATCTTGATTTAATCATTGTAAATTAAAAACATAGTCTCCAAATGCATTTGTAGATTACAGTCATTGAGAGGGTGAAAATGCAGCTCCAGCTGTCAGTCAAGGGAGCGTGTAGGCTATTGGATAGGATAGGTCATTGATCATGTGCTGTTGCTGGGCTAGAATAGAAGTCTGCTCATCTTTTTGATCAGGGATCAGTGGAACAAGGTTGACCACCGCTGGTGTGGAGTTTTTTATGTTCACCTGAAATTATGCTTTAGTAATAATAGTATCATGTTTCAGGTAGGACCCAGATGCAGACAGTGTCGCAGAAACAAAAGTTTAATTTTAAAACAGGGGCAGGCAAACGACAGGTCAAAGGCAGGCAGGGGTCAATAATCCAGAGAGGGTGTAAAGGGTCCAGAACGGCAGGCAGTCTCAAGGTCAGGGCAGGCAGGGGTCAATAATCCAGTAGAGTGGGGTAAGGTTGAAAACGGCAGGCATGCTCAGGGTCAGGGCATGCAGAACGGTTAAAACCGGGAAGGACTAGAAAACAGAAGCAAGAAACAGGCAGAGCAGGGGAACAAAGTTGGTAGGTTTCACGATCAAAATGACCTGAAGTGTTTAAATTTGTTTTAATTGTTAAACTATTATTCAAAATGAATTAGTGTCAATGTTGTTAATCACATATCACAATCCTGCAATGAAAATGGGAAGGGGTATTGTGTTTCTGTGTTGTATTCTCAAATGAACACTTCCTTTTTGTCTAGTTATAAGATCTCCAATCTTTTTTATTTGATTGTCACGCTCTCTCAGTATTTCAGCTATGCGATTCCATTTAGCAGCTTATCATATAGCATGCATCACCAATGCAGCCAAAAGCCTATAGTATGATGGCATTACTTGACTTATCTGTCATCTGAAGCAGAGAATAGTTAAACTCACACATTGTTTACATGTTGAGCTATATTTCCCCAATTTAAAATGATACAAGTAGAGAATATATATGAGGCAAACCATATACCAAATTGTGTACATACCTTTAAGGGCTGACATATACAATTATTTAGTGCAAATCTAACCCTTGTAATGTATGTACAGTATGATGACAATTAGGCTACAGGAGATGAGCATTGCAGGTAACATTTTATGAGGTTAATTTTATTTCATACATTTTAGAAACATTGCTTGCAAAATGATGCAGTTGTTCCCGTAGATAGCCAGTACATGCTTGCTCTGTATAACTGACCCTGAATAAGCTAGCAACTGGGCTAACACAGCTAACCTTTTAGGTCAATATATGCTGTTTTTAATCAAATGTTTTCGGCTTTATAATTCTGAGAGAAATTTCACTAGCAAGTAGCTAGCTAGTTAGTTATGTATACCTACATAGCTTACAAGGTTAGCTGACTTTTCTAAAAACGAACCTCATTGTACTTAGCTACTTCTTGTCCCTCATGCTAGCCTTTACAACCAAATATCACTTCAGAAATGTCTAAATGTATATTATTGATATGGCCAGCATTGTAGACCATTTCTCTCCTCTTGCTGCAGCTTCAGCTCATCTCAAAGTAACAGAGAAACGCTGTGAAAACCAGCGTGTTGCAAACGTTCTAAAATGTTTTTTTATAAATTGAGTAGTTCGAGCCCTGAATGCTGATTGGCTGAAAGCCGTGGTACAGTATATGGCCAATATACCATGGCTAACGACTGTATCCGGGCACTCCACGTTGTGTCGTGCTTAAGAATAGCCCTTAGCCATGGGATATTGGCCATACACCACACCCCCTCATGGCTTATTGCTTAAGTCACCCACCACTGCTTGTTTTGTTGACATTTGTTGTCCTCATGCACTGTTGCTCCTACGGTACTAATCTGGTGAGCGCCTTTGTAACTCCGCACAAGCAAGGTATTTAACTGGTTTGATGTGTCGTGAGGCGTTACTGATTTACACTGTTTTCCCGACCCCTCTTTAGCCGATTTCTGCCATGAAACTTTCCCAGGCTTCCCGTTTGGTTTGCGACGAGGCTAATCAGTCATAAAATTAAATTACATGCTTTGGGTAACTGTGATGGCTTTGGCACCCAGGGACCTCAAGAAAATACTAAAGAAAGCAATGCTGTATTATCCCCATCAATTATACAGCAGAGTGAAATGAAACCCTTTCCCCATATCTCTCTCAGAACAGTCCCATATAGGCACTGTAAGCTATTAAACAGACTGACAAAAAGGCTATCCTGCTTCATAGGCACTGACAGACAAGCTTGACCAGGGCGATGTGAAAAATATGCGCTATTTTCACATGCAATGGCATTCTGGAATCCCGGCAATGCTGAAAAGAACTGACTGGGTTCCAGTTCCACAGCATAAGAAGTGAACAGGATATTCCTGTGATCTGCGTGTCTGTGCTTCTTAGAGAGTACCTCTCTTAACCCATTGTGATGCTCTTTTTGACCGTGATAGAGTCTGACAACCATCAGGAAAATCCCATTCCACAGATGGTGTCACACTTTATATTTCTTTGTGGCACACAACGTTCTGTTTCCCATATGCCTTAACCCAGGGATGGGCAACTTTGATGGGGGTGGGAGGCCACCGAAAATCGGCTCAGCATGAGAGGCCATAGTGGCTTGAAGGTTTGCATACCCACATAAGTTTTAGAGTTAATTTCCTGCAATTCCACACATTTTTCCACTGCTCTAAGAGAAGATTTAACAATTGTATAAACATTTCATGCAATTCTATTCATTTTGCCATGGGGCGGAGAGAAAAATGTGTAGTTGTACAGCTAATTTCCAGCAATTCTACATATTTTGGCATACTGTAGGGATAGAAATATGTGCAGTTTTAATATGATATCCGAGTGAGAGTGACTAAGAAAATCAATAGGGGCCACCATGTCAGTAATTCAACCATGAATACTACATGTTTAGATAGCTTGCTAGACTACACATTGGCAGCCAGTTGCCCATCCCTGCCTTAGCTTATTTGCATTGAATTGAATTTCAATTGATCTCTTTAAACTTCAGTAAACACCAGTGACCACTGGTGTTTACTGAAGTTTAAAGAGATCAATTGAAATTCATTTTCAAGGACTCTGCATGCTTATTGCCACCTAATGAATCAGCACAGATAGGCCGGGAGTGTGTGAATATAATTAATGTTGTATATTCAAGAAGAAAATTGTCATTTTTTTGTTTTGCTGGCTTATTGGACACAAGCGTGACAAACTTATTTCAAGCATGCCGTGTCTTACATCATCTTTGGCATGTACACAAATTGGCAAGTATGCATTAGTTGATAACAAAATACCACTTTTCATTTGTGAACAGCAGCCTACACTCTCTCCTCCTCAAGATTGAGATAAAGGCATAGGACTAATGCCACCAAGATTCTCATGAAAAGAGACATAATTAGCCAGTCGAGTTAAAGACCCAAATGACACATTTGAGACGTCATTATTCATACCCAAGTTGAATAAACTTACTTCACTCTGGATAAGAGTGTCTGCTAAATGACAAAAATGTCAAATGTAAGCCTAATCAAGACTTAAGAATTCATAAGCTCCATAAGGTCCATATGTGACCAGATTTCTCTATGTGAGCTTAAAGTAACTGTCCAGTGAAAATCACACTTTTAAAAGTTCATATTCTGTCAACTCATACCCAAATACAGTGCCTTCAGAAAGTATTCAAACCCTTTGACTTTTTCCACATTTTGTTGTGTTACAAAGTGGGATTAAAATACTAAGTACTAAGTAAAATACTAAGTAATGTCAAAGTGCAAGTGAAATTGTAACAATTGCAAAACATTTATGAAAATGAAAACACTAATATATCTTGATTAGATATGTATTCAACCCTTGGAATCAATAAATGTGTGAATACCATTTGCAGCGATTACAGCTGTGCTTTGCACACCTGGATTGTACAATAATTGCACATTATTCTTTAAATTCTTCAAGCTCAGTCAAGTTGGTTGTTGCTAGACAGCCAATTTCAAGTCTTGCCATAGATTTTCAAGCCTGTAACTAGGCCACTCAGGAATATTCAATGTCGGCTTTGAAAGCAACTCCAGTATATAGTTGGCCTTGTGTTTTAGGTTATTGTCCTGCTGAAAGGTGAATTTGTCTCCCAGTGTCTATTGGAAAGCAGACAACCAGGTTTTTCTCTAGGATTTTGCCTATATTCCCTTTTCTTTTTATCCTAAAAAAACCATAACATGATGCAGCCACCACCATTCTTGAAAATACAAAGTGGTATTCAGTGATGGGTTGTGTGGGATTTGCTCTAAAATGAACGCTTTGTATTCAAGGTATAAAGTTAATTTCTTTGCCACGTTTTTTGCTGTTTTACTTTAGTGCCTTATTGCAAGCACGATGCATTTTAAAATATTTTTATTGTTGTAGGCTTCCTTCTTTTCATTTAGGTTAGTATTGTGGAGTAACTAGAATGTTGTTAATCCATCCTCAGTTTTCTCCTATCACAGCCATTAAACTCTGTAACAGTTTTAAATCCCTGAGCGGTTTCCTTCCACTCCGGCAAGTGAGGAAGGACGCCTGTATCTTTGTAGTGACTTGGCGCCTTGGTACACAATCCAAAGAGTAATTAATAACTTCACCATGCTCAAAGGGATATTCCATGTCTTGCTTTGTTTATTTTTACCCATCTACCAAGAAGTGCCCTTCTTTGCGAGGCATTGCAAAACCTCCCTGGGACCTTGTTTTTTTCATTTCTTAATTTTTTTAACCTATATTTAAAGTCAAGGCAAGTCAGTTAAGAACAAATTCTTATTTACAATGATGGCCTAGGATAGGTGGGTTAACTGTCTTGTTCAGGGGCAGAACGACAGATTTTTACCTTGTCAGCTCGGTGATTCAATCTAGCAACCTTCCGGTTACTGGCCCAACGCTCTAACCACTAGCCTACCTGCCGCCCCAAAGGTGACCTTACCTGTACCTTACCTGTACTCGCCTTCTGGATGGTAGGCAGTGGCTCGGGTGGTTGTTGTCCTTGATGATATTTTTGGCCTTCCTGTGACATCGGGTGCTGTAGGTGTCTTGGAGGGCAGGTAGTTTGCCCCCAGTGATGCGTTGTGCAGACCGCACCACCTTCTGGAGAGCCTTGCGGTTGAGGGCGGTGCAGTTACCGTACCAGGCGGTGATACAGCCCGACAGGATGCTCTCGATTGTGCATCTGCAAATTTTTGTGAGTGTTTTAGGTGACAAGACAAATTTCTTCAGCCTCTTGAGGTTGAAGAGGCATTGTTGCGCCTTCTTCACAACTCTGTCTGTGTGGGTGGACCATTTCAGTTTGTCTGTGATGTGTATGCCGAAGATCTTAAAACTTTCCACCTTCTCCAATACTGTCCCTTCGATGTGGATAGGGGGGTGCTCCCTCTGCTGTTTCCTGAAGTCCACGATCATCTCCTTTTTTTTGTTCACGTTGAGTGAGAGGCTGTTTTCCTGACACCACACTCTGAGTGCCCTCACCTCCTCCCTGTAGGCTGTCTCGTCATTGTTGGTAATCAAGACCACTACTATTGTGTCGTCTGCAAACTTGATGATTGAGTTGGAGGCGTATATGGCGAGGGTTAACACGTTTTAATGTCTTACTCACGTCGGCCACAGAGAAGGAGAGGGGGGATGATGGCACTGTATTATCCTCAAAGGGGGCAAAGAAGGTGTTTAGTTTGTCTGGAAGCGAGACGTCGGTGTCCGTAACGTGGCTGGTATTCTTTTTGTAGTCTGTGATTTCCTGTAAACCCTGCCACATACGTCTAGTGTCTGAGCCATTGAATTGCGACTCCACTTTGTCCCTATACAGACATTTCGCTTGTTCAAATGCCTTGCGGAGGGAATAACTACACTGTTTATATTCGGCCATATTCCCAGTCCTCTTTACATGGTTAAATGTGGTGGTTCGCCCTTTCAGTTTTGTGCGAATGCCGCCATCCATCCACGGTTTCTGGTTAGGGTAGGTTTTAATAGTCACAGTGAGTACAACATCTCCAATGCAATTCCTTATAAACTCATTCAGCGAGTCAGCGTATAGATCAATGTTATTCTCTGAGGCTGCCCGGAACATTTCCCAGTCGGCATGATCAAAACTATCTTGAAGTGTGGATTCCGATTGGTCAGACCAGCAATGAATGGTTCTAGTCACGGGTACATCCTGTTTGAGTTTCTGCCTATAAGACGGTAGGAGCAAGATGGAGTCGTGGTCGGATATGCCTAAGGGAGGGCGAGGGAGGGCCTTGTATGCATCGCGGAAGTTAGAGTAGTAGTGATTGAGTGTATTGCCCGTGCGAGTGCTGCAATCAATATACTGATAGAATTTAGGTAGCCTTGTTCTCAAATGTGCTTTGTTAAAATCCCCAGCTACAATAGATGCAGCCTCAGGATATATGGTTTCCAGTTTACATAGAGTCCAGTGGAGTTCCTTAAGGGCTGTCGTGGTGTCTGCTTGAGGGGGTATATACATAGCTGTTACGATAACTGACGAGAATCCTCTTGGTAGATAATATGGCCTGCATTTTATTGTAAGGAATTATAGGTTTGGTGAGCAGAAGGACTTAGATCCACTGTCCTGGTTGGTGGTCCGAACAAAAGATCCGCTTCAGGAAAGTTGTATTCCTGGTCGTAATGTTGGTAAGTTGACGTCGCTCTTATATCCAATAGTTCTTCCCGGCTGTATGTAATAACACATTTTCTGGGCTAACAATGTAAGAAATCATACTTTAAAAAACAAAATACTGCATAGTTTCCTCAGGACTCGAAGCGAGGCGACCGTCTCTGTCGGCACAATACGATACCCTCGCTGGATGAGGCCGCAATTCAAGCTGATTGAATTCCAAACATCGAGCCAAATTAGGGATGCGCTCAGGAGTGCTGAGTCCTTGTGTACGTTTTGGGTGACATGTTCAGAGGAATACAGCACAATAAAAAAGAAACGTGTCTTTTATGTGCTAAGAATGTTTGGATCGACTTACACCTGCGAGTCCTCCATTTCCTCTATGAACGCAATCAAGACTCACGACAGGAACCAGCTTTCAAATAAGTCAATCGATGACTGCCTGCGCATCAAAATCACATCCCTCTCACCCGACATTCACAAGATCGTGTCCGAGGGGAAATGCAACTTAGTATTTAATAAATAGTCATATAGGCCACTAACATTAGTGTGATTATTATTATTATTAGTAGTAGTACTTATCCATGGCTATATTAAGTCTCATGCTGACAGTATTTTCTGTTTGTTTTGTCGTTGTCGTTACAGGAGCAGGTTATCCTGAGACTCCCGATACAGGGATACAGACATTCAGACATAGACATCGCCTTTTTTTCTTTAAATTATTGTTTTATGTAGGATGCTAGCTTTTTGGCCAGTTTCAATTGCAAGTAGGCCTAATAAATAAATAAAAATCCCACTTCTATTAGGCCATTTTTTTTCTTGTGAAAGATGCTGTTAAGCCACATAACTATATAATATAATTTCATGAAATCACAAGTCCAATATAGCAAATGAAAGATAAACATCTTGTGAATCCAGCCAACATGTCCGATTTTTAAAATGTTTTACAGCGAAAACACAACATATATTTATGTTAGCTCACCACAATAGCCCAAAACACAACGCAATTTTTTCACCGCAAAGATAGCTTTCACAAAACCCACAAATAGAGATAAAATGAATCACTAACCTTTGAACAACTTCAGATGACAGTCTTATGACATCATGTTATACAATACATTTATGTTTTGTTCGAAAATGTGCATATTTATAGCTACAAATCGTGGTTTTACATTGGCGCCATGTTCAGAAATGGCTCCAAAATATACGGAGAAATTTTAGAGAGCCACGTAATCTAACAGAAAAACTCATCATAAACTTTGATGAAAAATACATGTTGTACATATAATTAAAGATACACTGGTTCTTAATGCAACCGCTGTGTTAGATTTAAAAAAACATACTTTAGTAAAAAGCACAGCATGCAATAATCTGAGACAGCGCTCATCCATTCTCCGCCATGTTGGAGTCAACAAAAATACAAAATAACATCATAAATATTCCCTTACCTTTGATGAACTTTCATCAGAATGCAGTGCCAGGAATCCTAGTTCGACAATAAATCGTTGTTTTGTTTTAGAATGTCCATTTCTTCTACCGAATTAGCAACTTTGGCTAGCATGTGTAGCTCACGTGTCCATGAAGATTTGACGCAATGAACGAAAACTTCTAAATGTGATAATAAAAGTCGAATAAACTGGTCAAACTCAGTTGAGAATCAATCTTCAGGATGTTTTTCTCATATATATCCAATAACGTCCCAGACGRAGCATTTCTTYGTGTCTATCTAACGATTTGCAGACAAAGATATGACATACCCAAGTGCGTGGCCAAATACTGGCAATATGACTGACCTGTCACTCCAAAGGCTCTCATTCGGTCCCACATAAGGCTAGACACTTCATTTCACGTTCTACTGCCTGTTGACATCTAGTGGAAGGTGTATGAAGTGCATACATATCCATAAATATTAGGCAATTGAATAAGCGATGCCTTTCACAGCGACCCATTTCAGAATTTTCACTTCCTGTTTGGAAGTTTGCCTGCCAAATGATTTCTGTTTTACTCACAGATATAATTCAAACTGTTTTAGAAACTTCAGAGTGTTTTCTATCCAATAGTAATAATAATATGCATATCATATGATGTAGGACAGAGTACGAGGCCATTTAATTTGGACACCATTTTATCCAAAAGTGAAAATGGCGCCCCCTATTTCCAAGAGGTTAACTGGCTGAGCTAGGCTATTTTATATGGGCCTTCGCTCGGGAGAAATAGACTCCAATGAAGCCCTCTTGTTGTTTGTAAAGTCAAATTAAAATGAAGATTATTGTTGAAATGAATTACTCGACTGGGGATTTTTTTTATCCATCTGTTGCTTGGCGCCACTTGCATAACAAGTTAGCTATATTTTCAGCACCAGGTGCTGTTCATCTCCTATTGATTGAGCTGCGGTTGCAGATTTACATTTCAGCACCTAAAAAAAAAATGCTCCGCTGCCTGCTTTATTAGTTGACTGTCTCCTGCATTCTCTCTCCTCATGAATTAATTTAAAATGTAACTTTTGCATTATTTAGGTAGGGTCACTTTCTTTTTGGGACATTGCATTTGGGACTTTTTGCATCTCAGGTCCAAGATAAAAAAATAAAAATAAAATATATTTGAATTAACAAAAATATTCATAATTAATTTGGGGGGCTTTGGATGCCCAAATAATATTGCTGGTGGGCCAGATTTGGGCCGCGGGTTGCCAATTGGAGAACCCTGCTATAGCTGTTCAAATTCCATTATCTTCCTGAGCAGAATACAAGACTGCAGTCGCTCCACCCTTTTCAAACCTTGACAGGATGTGTCGAACCTCTTCATTTGTTGGTTCTCCGGAGGAAGTATTGTATGATAACCTTTCCTTTTTCTGCCATCGTTGCATACATTTCTTTCCCAGGATTGAGACATCTGTCAGTAACTTGAAGTGGTTGTAGAGTTCCTTCTGTGTGAAAAGGTATGGCCACTTACTCCTCAGCTCAGCTATCTAAGGTGCTGGGCTAGCGTTGATGGCACAGTGCTGTAAGTAAAATGTTGCTTGCATGAGCTGCGAGAGTTGTCCTCTGTCACCTCCTGCCGGCCCTTCTCTGGAATGAAGCTGCTCCATTTACATTTCCTTACGCTTTGCCTCCAAAGCTTTGGATGGCAGTCAGACTGCCATCTTACACAGCCGTATTTGTCATTTGGCCATCTTGCACTGACTACAGTCAATGAGCCTGAGAGTGTCTTTCTTAGCCATACCAGAGGATTATTACGATTCTTATGCTCGACGCATGTTTTCATCTGATTTAAGAGGGATCCATAGCCACTCCCAATTCTAGTGCCATCTTTCATTGTATCAGTGAAGCTTTCCGGGTACGGTTGTACCCTCCTCTTGGCTATTGTATGGCAATCTGCTCTGGTCGGATTAGGCTTAGGCTCAATAACTCTTATCTCTCTTAGTTTTCCCGGGGTTGGCCGTGTTCCTCTGGCGATGGCTGATCTCAGGTTCATGGACATTTTACCCCAAGGGACAGAAGTTCTCCGGCAAGATGTCCAGATCTACAGTACTGGTCGTACTGGTTGTTGACCGGTTGTGCTGGATGTGGATGATGACTGTAAAGGGGAAGGGCTTGATGGCTCAAATGTTGATGTATCTTTGATGGCATCTGCTGTGTCACTCCTTGCTTTTCCTGTAAGGAAAAACTCTGAGATCTAAAGTAATACAATTACAAACATTTCCTCTCAACTGTAGAGTACTTGTAAATCTTTTAGCAAAATGTAATACCTTCCAATCTATATGCATTTATCAGCTTCTGGCATTGTATTAGTCTGATGCGCTCCTGTAGGTCTTGTTCTTTAAGAAATTGAAGGTCTGGCTTTCCCTCTACTCCCACACTTGCTAGCAAATCTGGTGGCAATAGATAGACAATACTGCCTTTCTTATCTCCTCTCCCAGTGCTGTCACGGGTCTACAACAAAGGGAAAGAATAATGAAAGATCATCATTGATTTTCCAAATACCTTGTACTCTACTAAGGGGTAATAATCAAGAAGGTCTTCATGCTTAACCTATCTGGGATATGTGGGACGGTAGCATCCCACCTGGCTAACATCCAGTGAAAATGCAGAGTGCCAAATTCAAATAAATTACTATAAAATTTAAACTTTCATGAAATCACACATTCAATATACCAAATTAAAGCTACACTTGTGAATCCAGCCAACGTGTCATATTTCAAAAATGCTTTACGGCGAAAGCAAACAATGATATTATCTGAGGATAACACCCCAGCTAACAATCACGACCATCATATTTCAACCCTCCCGGCGCGACACAAAACGCAGAAATAAAGATATAATTCATGCCTTACCTTTGACGAGCTTCTTCTGTTGGCACTCCAATATGTCCCATAAACATCACAAATGGTCCTTTTGTTCGATTAAGTCTGTCGATATATATCGAAAATGTCCATTTATTTGGCACCTTTGATCCAGAAAAACACCGGTTCCAACTTGCACAACGTGACTACAAAATATCTCAAAAGTTACCTGTAACCTTTGTCCAAACATTTCAAACTACTTTTGTAATACAACTTTAGGTATTATTTTACATAAATAATCGATAAAATTGAAGACGGGATGATCTGTGTTCAATACTGGAGAAAAACAATGTGTAGCATGATTTCTGGTCACGTGCCTCTAACAAACAGTAAACTTCACTGGAGCCTCATTGTGAACATTGCTACCTCCATTTCTCAAAGGAAAAACCTCAACCAATTTCTAAAGACTGTTGACATCCAGTGGAAGCGATAGGAACTGCAGGAAGGTCCCTTAGAAATCTGGATTCCCAATGAAAATGCATTCAAAAGAGAGTGACCTCCTCGTGGTTTTGCCTGCCAAATAAGTTCTGTTATAGTCACAGACATGATTCAAACAGTTTTAGAAACTTCAGAGTGTTTTCTATCCAATACTAATAATATGCATATATTAGCATCTGGGACTGAGTAGGAGGCAGTTTACTCTGGGCACGGTTTTCATCCAAACGTGAAAATGCTGCCCCCTATCCTAGAGAAGTTAATGCAGATCAAGTTTGAGTCCTGGGCTACTCCTGTTAGGTAGTGAATAGCTAAATCAGCTAGCTACACAGTCTGCTGCCTCTCTAAAATAAAATAAAACAGAAGAGTAGCAATGGACCAGGATCAATTTAATCTCACCCATTTGCAATCCATTCTCACCCAGAGGAAATGAAAATCCAAGATAAGACCTCTTCTTCAAATCAAATCGTAGTTTATGTCACGTGCTCCGAATACAACAGGTGTAGACCTTACAGTGAAATGCTTACTTACTTAACCAATAGTGCAAAAAAGGTATTAGGTGAACGATAGCTAAGTAAGGAAATAAAAACAACAGTAAAAAGACAGTGAAAAACAGTAGCGAGGCTACATACAGACACCGGTTAGTCAGGCTGATTGAGGTAGTATGTACATGTAGATATGGTTAAAGTGACTATGCATATATGATGAACAGAGAGTAGCAGTAGCGTAAAAGAGGGGTTGGCGGGTGGTGGGTGGCGGGTGGCGGGACACAATGCAGATAGCCCGGTTAGCCAATGTGCGGGAGCACTGGTTGGTCGGGCCAATTGAGGTAGTACGTACATGAATGTAAACTTAAAGTGACTATGCATATATGGTAAACAGAGAGTAGCAGCAGCGTAAAAGAGGGGTTGGGAGGTCTGTTATCACATTCAAGTCTAACACTGCTTAATCTTAATTTTATTTGGATCATTTGTTTAATAAATCAAGATCTCAAAATGTTCTTATAAGTCTTATCTTGCATCAATGTAAAGTTTTGAATGAGATTTACTATATAAAAGGCAAAGCGGCGGTCATTTGCTCAGCTAGGATATAATTTAACCGATTTCTTTAAAATATGTTTTTATTATTATTTAAATAACAGGACAATTAACCACACATCCAATGTGCAGTATAAAGATGTTGTGACAGTGGAAGGTATGGGTGGCTGCCTCCCCAGCACATCCCTGTGGAGTATCAGTCAGTACAGTATGTTATTAACTACTGAAATAGAAAACAAAATATCCTCCACATGAACAAATCAAGCCATATGTTTACAATGCATTAATAACAAACAATAAAGAGAACAATGATGACTGGCAAAGTAGTGTGCTGCCTTAGGCAGAACTGGCAATGCTGTTATAATGACTTCGAAGCTATCTTTTCTGTGTTCTTAAAGTAGCTTGTGCTAATCTTTCTCCAGAGTATTGGGGAAATGCCCAACAAAAACAAGGCCAGGCATTGAGGATAGATCCATACAAACAACTTTGCCCAGAACCTGCTGCAGAGTGACAACAACCATCCGTACAGGGGTTTCCAGATAGGGCACAATATGAAAACATGTGCCACTTGTTGCATAATCTTGCAACAGGCAGATATCTGCACTCTCAAATTTACAAACAAGTGCTAACATGGAAGAATTGCCAATTTCTTCATATGTGAAAAATTGGCCATACTTGATCTGTGTCCCTTTACGATATACAATAGTGAAGTTGTTTCTTCTTTTGTCTTTCTTGTAATGTCTGGATGTGAGCTGCATTCTACCAACCTGAGCCCATTTAAAGGCTCTCAGAGTTCTGTTTGGAATGGGGTGACCAACACACTCCTCCAAGGCAGTCCGATTGTCTTCCTCAAGTTGAAACACACTTGCTCTGATCACACTCGTCCTTAAATAACTATTGGACATTCTGGCATAGAATTCTGCAACGGCATTGCCAGGTTTTACACTTTGTGCAATTATTGGAAGAGACTGTACAAGACAAATAACATTTACTCTCTGAATAGGTATATTTTGAGTGCCATGTATGAGCCATAGCAAATAGCCATTTTTGTCCTCAAAATGGAAACCTGAATGAGTCCACACTGAATGAGTCCACTCTAACACTGTCAGCTAAGTGAACAATTAGCTGTTTGATATCTCTCACCATAAAGATCAGCTATCTGGGAGCAAAAGTTCAAGAGTAGTTTTTTAGCATGGTCAATCTGTTTAACTGATATGGAGTTCATCAAGAGTATGAAAACTGCTTCACTAAGAAGTAGAACATGGTTGTAATAGAAAGCACCAAGAAGACCCCTGAAAACGACCAGGTCAAAAAATAGCAAAAGGGACGGATATTCGGGTGCTTTGAAGAACATTCTGTGTGATGTAACTGAGCAAGGACAACGCGTCAGATTAGATGGTGGCAGTATATATTTTTACCGCTTGTCAATCTCACATGTCCCTTTGATCATGCTGAAAGGCTGACGAGAGAATTCAGTAGAAAACCACAAAAACATTAGTAAGCGCATGACTCCAAGCAGTACAGAGTGTATGTAGTCAACGGAATTCCCACAAATAAGGTCAAAACGTTCACGTTTACTGAGCCATGTAGGATCCTTAACACCATGCACAGTGCTTTGAGTCTCAAAGGCAGATTTTGCATCATCAATTAACTTGGCATGTGTACACTGTGAGCCTTTTGGGTTGTCCTGCTGAAATGGGAAAGCATGCATATGTCCTCTCACTACAGTTTTCACAGTCACTCCAGGCTGTTCACATTTGAGGCATCCAAATTGACCATTGAATTGCACAGCACTGGAGACCAATACCCTTGCAGGCAAGTCACACGTTCCAGCGATGGTCAAAACTTTGCATAGAAAAGACTTTGAGGTCTTCCTGTATCTAACAAAAACACAATGCTCTTCAAGCTTATGTAAAGTGTTGCTTAAAGGCTTCAGGAATGTCAACATGGAAAGGTTTGAAGTCCCCAAACAAAAGTCCAGCAGAAATCCTATTTTCCCTTTTAATGCATTCACTGTAACTCAACTCAATAAAGATACAATAAAATGACCAGACTGAGAATTTTGACGATTTACAGAAAGGCACCCATCAGTGTTCCATGTAAATTATACATTTCTAGGATTGCTTAATGACCCACCAACAGCTGCATATTTGCTGTTCACCTCTCCATCACATATATCCTCAATGTTATCTCTTCCCTTTTTCTGCCTGTTGAATCTGAAATTCAGTTTTTCCTTTGAAACCCTCTTTCGCAAACAGCCTCTGCAGTTGCTCCTCGATAGAGACTTCAATAAAAGATGTCGCTTCCTCTTTCAGCTCATTGGCACCACAAGATTGACATATGCCATCATCCTTCTCAACTAACACCAAACAGTGACTACAATACTTGTGCAAGATATAAGATACTGCAGCAGAGTAGGAGAAGAAGTCTCTGAATTTGTGTGTGCTGCTCAAACAATGTGTGTTAAGCTGCTCTGGACAAAGCAACGCAATCAGTGTCAGTAAGTCAACGAGGGCCTTTCCAGTGACTTTGTGACATTTTACATAAACTCAGCAAACTGTCAACAAACAATACTGGCTACAGACAACAGCACAAAGGGCAAGAAGGTAGAGAAAACAATACATCACGCAAAGCAGCCACAGCTGTCAGTGAGAGTGTCCACGATTGAGTCTTTGAATGAAGAGATTGAGATAAAACTGTCAAGTTTGAGTGTCTGTTGCAGCTTGTTCCGGTCCCTATCTGCAGCGAACTGAAAAGAGGAGCGACCCAGGGATGTGTGTGCTTTGGGGACCTTGAACAGAATGTGACTGGCAGAATGCGTGTTGTATGTGGAGGATGAGGGCTGCAGTAGATCTCTCAGATAGGGGGCAGTGAGGTCTAAGAGGGTTTTATAAATAAGCATCAACCAGTGGGTCTTGCGACAGGTATACAGAGATGATCAGTTTACAGAGGAGTTTTGAGTGCAGTGACGTGTCCTATAAGGAGCATTGGTGGCAAATCTGATGGCCGAACGGTAAAGAACATCTAGCTGGTTGAGAGCACCCTTACCTGCAGATCTATAAATTATGTTTCCATAATCTAGCATGGGTAGGATGGCCATCTGAATCAGGGTTAGTTTGGCAGCTGGGGTGAAATAGGAGCGATTACGATAGAGGAAACCAAGTCTCGATTTAACTTTAGCATGCAGCTTTAATATGTGCTGAAAGAAGGACAGTGTACTGTCTAGCCATACTCCCAAGTACTTGTATGAGGTGACTACCTCAAGCTCTAAACCCTCAGGAGGTAGTAATCACAGCGGTGGGGGGGAGGGGCATTCTTCTTACCAAACCTCATTACTTCTGTTTTGGAGGACGGGTCACCACTGGGTACAGTAACCAAAAAAGGGAGAGAACCACTGAGCTAAGGGACCAGACTTGGTCTGTCATGCTAAGCAGTCAAATAACATTTTATTTGTCACATATGGCAAATATAACAGCTGTAGACTTTACTGTGAAATGCTTACTGTCCGTTGTTGGTACAGGCACTTTGATGTCCAAAGGGTTTTGGTGGAGCTGGGTGTCTGTGAGAGGAGGGAGAAAATCCCAAATAATAAAAGAAATGACCATCTGTTATTAAACATTGTGTTTATTTGGGACACACATCAACTCACCACAGCATAGGTGGAGAAAATATAGTTGATGTGGTTGATTACTTACAACAGCAAGCTAAAGAGATACACATACCTCGTTTTTGGTATTTGACCAGAGGACAATATTCAACAAGTATTTCAAAACCAACACAAAGTCGGCTATTGGATTGACAATGATTCTTACTTCTGTAATGTAAAAATGCAAACAACTATTGAGAGACTATTTATGAATGTAGATCACCGCTCTAAATAAGATTTAGTACAGACGAGGCCTGACACAAAACGTTAAAATAGTAGCCTACTTTGACAACAATTCAGCGAATTCAACAAGGATCTGATAGAGAAGGATAAAGAGAGAAGATACAAAACACACCTCACACAACTTGTATTTAATTTTGTATTTATTTCACCAGGTAGGCCAGTTGAGAACAAGTTCTCATTTACAACTGCGACCTGGCCAAGATAAAGCAAAGCAGTGCGACAAAAAACAACAACTCACACAACTCTCTCTCTCTTTTTTTCTCAACCACAGATATACTGTCTTCCTAATAAATCACCTCTTAGGGGTTTATATAATAAAATGTGTGATACAACTTCAAAGTGCAAGGAAGTGTCCGAATCTATATCACCAACCAATATAGATTCGGTCTCTTCCACAGTGAACCGTTGAGGCTGCTTCGGCGCTGTCATTTAAAGTGTTTAGACAGTAAGTCAAATGACAGTGTCATGACGTGGCCCTTTCTGGGTATAGATCGTGGCATCCCCATCTCTCTGTCTCTCTCTCTCCTACACCCAGGTTCTGTTATATCAGGTCGTAAATTCCTAGTGGAGACTCTCTCCCCCTGGCCATGCAGAAAGAGAGACACATAGACAGAACAAAGAATTTCACATGGCGAACTCCTAAATCCCCAAAATGGGAATTTGATACAAAATGTCCACTTGAGAGAAGGTGGGAATGGTCCGTGGACATTTAAGGGACGGATTGACGAGTGTGTTTCATTTGGTGACCTCAGAGAGGACAGGAAACACACATAACTATATCTCTGAATGTGTACATTTCTCAAGTATGAGGTTTGCATCTAATTCTTGTATAAAATGAATGTGAAATGATGTGATGTTAAACCGTTAATGTGAGAATTGTATTCCCTTTAACCTCTTTCAGCTAGGGGGCACTATTTTTATGTTTGGAAAAATAACGTTCCCAAGCTGAACTGACTATTTCTCAGGCCGGGATGCTAGAATATGCATATAATTGACAGATTAGGATAGAAAACACTCTAAAGCTTCCAAAACTGTCAAAATATTGTCTGTGAGTATAACAGAACTGATTTTGCACGGGAAAAACTGAGGAAATCCAACCCGGAAGTGCCTTTTATTTGGAAGAATCCCTGTTCCATTGCCTGCCCCTCCTCCATTTAAAGGGGTATCAACCAGATTCATTTTCTAATGGCATCCTCAGGCTGTGACCAGGCTTTAGACATAGTTTCAGGCTTTTATTTTGAAAAATGCGCGAGATTTATCAAAATGCGTCAGGTGTCCATTGATTAGTTCATGCGCTGGAGAGTTGCAGCTCGACATTTTTTTTCTCTGTAGTATTGAATAGTTTACCGTCCGGTTGAAATATTATCGATTATGTATGTTAAATACAACCTGAGGATTGATTATAAAAAACGTTTGACATGTTTCTACGAACATTACGGATACTTTTTGGAATTCTCGTCAGCCCTTCAGGACCGGCACGAGCCTGTGGTTTTCTGAACATAACGCGCAAACCAAATGGAGGTTTTTGGTTATAAAAATAATCTTTATCGAACAAAAAGAACATTTGTGTAACTGGGAGTCTCGTGAGTGAAAACATCCGAAGATCAAAGGTAAGCAATTCATTTTATTGCTTTTCTGACTTTCGTGACCAAGCTAATTTGCGGCTAGCTGTTCTTACTGTTTTGTCTAGTGATTGATAAACTCACAAACGCTTGGATTGCTGTAAAGCATATTTTCAAAATCTGACACGATAGGTGGATTAACAACAAGCTAAGCTGTGTTTTGGTATATTTCACTTGTCATTTCATGATTCTAAATATTTTTTGTAATTTGGCGCTCTGCAATTCAGTGGTTGTTTACGAAAATGATCCCGCTAAAGGGATCCGTGCGTCAAGAAGTTAAAGTTTAACTAAGTCATTGGCCCGCCACCGTGAGCACAGATATGATCTGGCGTCCTTTTCTATTGTTACGAATAAAAAACCCTCCTGAGGAAATCCTCTTCAGACCACAAAAACCTCAGTATAAGCTAAGGTTGAAATGGTTGTTGAATTCCTAACCATACCACGTGGAGCATTGGCTACACGGCTGGAAATGGTTACACTCTGAGACTATCAATCCCTACAGAATAAGAGCAAATCTAATTACTAATTACTAGTCTGCAGCTAGAAATTATGTAAACCTGTGATTGCGAATAACGACAACTGCCAAAATCTATTCTATCAGAACATTTCTGAATGGTACTCTGAAGTATCCAATCTAACCACGAAATACTTTGATCTTCAGGGAAGCAGAGCGAGAGATACGGTGACGAACTGACTCTCCAACAGAAGGACTGACATTTCCAACAGAGATCACGACGACACACTGGGCGTAAATACAGTTGAAGTCGGAAGTTTACATACACGTTAGCCAAATACATTTAATCTCAGTTTTTCACAATTCCTGACATTTAATCCTAGTAAAATTCACTGTTTTAGGTCAGTTAGGATCACCACTTTATTTTAAGAATGTGAAATGTCAGAATAATAGTAGAGAGAAGGATTTATTTCACCTTTTATTTATTTCATCACATTCCCAGTGGGTCAGAAGTTTACATTCACTCAATTAGTATTTGGTAGCGTTGCCTTTAAATAGTTTAACTTGGGTCGAACATTTCGGGTAGCCTTCCACACGGTTCCCACAATAAGTTGGGTGAATTTTGGCCCATTCCTCCTGACAGAGGTGGTGTAACTGGGTCAGGTTTGTAGGCCTCCTTGCTCGCACACGCCTTTTCAGTTCTGCCCACCAATTTTCTATGGGATTGAGGTCAGGGCTTTGTGATGGCCACTCCAATACCTTGACTTTGTTGTGCTTAAGCCATTTTGCCACAACTTTGGAAGTATGATTTGGGTCATTGTCCATTTGGAAGACCCATTTGCGACCAAAATTTAACTTCCTGACTGATGTCTTGAGATGTTGCCTTAATATATCCACATAATTTTCCGTCCTCATGATGCCATCTATTTGTTTGTACAGATGAACGTGGTACCTTCAGGCGTTTGGGAATTGCTCCCAAGGATGAACCAGACTTGTGGAGGTCTACAATTTGTTTACGAGGTCTGATTTATTTCGATTTTCCCATGATGTCAAGCAAAGAGGCACTGAATTTGAAGGTAGTCCTTGAAATATATCCACAGGTACACCTCCAATTGAATCAAATGATGTCAATTAGTCTATCAGAAGCTTCTAAAGCCATTACATAATTTTCTGGAATTTTCCAAGCTGTTTACAGGCACAGTCAACTTAGTGTATCTAAACGTCTGTCAATCTAGGGGGTGCTGTTTCCACTTTGGAAAATATCGTCTCCAAATTAAACTGCCTCGTACTCAATTCTTGCTCGTACAATATGCATATTCTTATTACTATTGGATAGAAAACAATCTCCAGTTTCTAAAACCGTTTGAATTATGTCTGTGGGTGAAACAGAACTCGTTCTGCAGCGAAAATCATGACAGGAACTGCGAAGGTCTGAAAACGAGGCTCTGTTCTCAGATCAGTTTAAAACTCTGTATGTATCCTATGGGTCGACATGAACTGCACCCGCCTTCCCCTGGATGTCAGTAACCAATGAGAATTGGAATGGAGTGTCTACGTAGATCTCAGAGCTTATAAAAGGCCAAGGAACGAAGTGAGCTCTCTTTTCGTCGTTCGTCATTGCGCAAAGCAAGACCTCAAGATGGCATTTTGAAACGCTCAGTTATCGGCCTTAGCTATATCCGTCTGTAATTTAATTCGATATAGGTGTTAGAAACATCATAACGAAGTTATTTTAAACCGAGTTATATCAGTTTATGCGAGTATATTGCTATTTTCGGAATTTCCTTAGTATTGCGTTTTGGGGATTTGGGCATGTTGTGGCCACATAGCTATTGTTAGCTGCTAATTCCGAAGTTGAAGACGACGTTTTACAACCAAGCAACGCATTCTTTTGGACAAAGGATACCTTGCCCAAGATTCTGATGGAAGCTCGTCCAAAGTAAGAACTATTTATGATGTTATTCCGTATTTATGTGGAAAAATGTAAACGCATTTGTCCGCCGTTATTGCGGCACTAGTCTGGCTGTAACGCACACTGTATGTCTAGTAACGTTAATTTTAAAAATCTAACTCAGCGGTTGCATTAATAACTAATGCATCTTTCATTTGCTGTCCAACCTGTATTTTTTAGTCAATCTAATCGATAAATAATCGTAAACTTAGGTGCCTTCCAAGATGGCGCTGGCCAGAATGCATGACCTGTTGCCACTCATCACATTGTATAACCACGATTTGTGCTGCTAAATATGCACATTTTCGAACAAAACCTATATGCATTGTGAATATGATGTTACAGGACTGTCATCTGACGAAGTATATCAAGGTTAGTCAAAAATTATATATCTTTTGCTGTATTGTTACGATCGCTAACCTGTGCTGCTGGTAAATTGCTTGTGTTTCGGCTATTGTGCTAAGCTAATATAATGCTATATTGTGTTTTCTGTAAAACACTTAAAAAATCTGACATATTGGCTGGATTCACAAGATGTTGGGCTTTCATTGCTGTATGCTGTGTATTTTTCAGAAATGTTTTAAGATGAGTAATTAGGTATTTGACGTTGGTCTCTGTAATTATTCTGGCAGCTTCGGCACTATTTCAGATTGCAGCTGCAATGTAGACCTGTGATTTATACCTGAATATTGCACATTTTTCTAAAAAAACATATGCTATACAATAAATATGTTATCAGACTGTCATCTTATGAAGTTGTTTCTTGGTTAGTGGCTATTTATATCTTTATTGGTCGAATTAGTGATGGCTACTGATGGAGTAAAAAACTGGTGGAGTAAAAAAGTGGTGTCTTTTGCTAACGTGGTTAGCTAATAGATTTACATATTGTGTCCTCCCTGTAAAACATTTTAAAAATCAGAAATGATGGCTGGATCACAAGATGTGTATCTTCATCTGGTGTCTTGGACTTGTGATTTAATGATATTTAGGTGCTAGTATTACTTGTGACGCTATGCTAGGCTATGCTAGTAGCTTTTTTACTGTGGGGGGTGCTCCCGGATCCGGGTTGGGAGGAATTAGAGGTTAACCCCTCGTTTCATGTGTCTCTCCTCAGGCCGGTGGTAGCTGGTCCCCTACAAGAAGGTGAGGAGCCGGAGGTCCCTCCGCCCCCTCTGGACATCGAGGGGTCCCCGGCGTACACGGTACGAGCTATTCTGGACTCGAGACGCCGGGTGAGGGGCCTGCAGCCTCGTGGACTGGGAGGGGTACGGTCATGAGGAGAGGTACTGGGTACCGGTGGGGACATTTTGGATCCTTCCCTCTTGAAGGACTTTCACCGCCTCCACCAGCGCCTCCACCCGGGCGCCCTCGAGCCGCGGGTCGGCGCGCTGTGGGAGCGGGAGGGGGGGGGGGGGGGGTACTGTCACGAATCCCGCCGAAGATGGTGCCTCTACCTGTTCGGGCGGCGCTCGGCGTTCGTCGTCGCCGGCCTACTAGCGGCCACCGATCCCCTTTTCTGTTTCATTTAGTTGTGTCTGATTTGTTGCACCTGTTTCGTGTTTAGGTTTGGTTGTGGGCTATTTAAACCCAGTTGGCCCGCCGGCTTTTGTGCGGGCTTGTTTTTCTGTTTGTGGTGTTCGTTTATTCTTGTGGTGTCTGTTCCTGCGCAGTTTCGTCCTGTTTGTTGGACTGGGACTTTAAGCGCCCTTGTGTGTGTGGCGTGACCGTCTCTCTGGTTGTATTTGGAACTACCCTGCTCTCTGCGCCTGACTCCTGCACTCACCACTTATTGAAGCCTTGACAGTTGAGCTCCTCAGCAAGCCGTTCTGCCTTTTTAATAGCCTCATCCAGTTGGTCTTGGGGGTCCTCACAGGCCACACCATCTCAAAAGAAACATAAGAGACAACATCCAATCCTAACACATTCCTTCACATAGTAACCTCCCCTGTCTATGAGAAAAGCTGCATGTCATTGATAGCGTGTGTTTTACTATGTCCTGCACGTCACTAAAGGTCTTCATCCTCCTCCACACGCAGACTGACTGATCTACAAATCACTTTGCGTAATAAATATATGTTTATTATCACTTGCAGATCAGTCAGTCTGTCACCATTTACCAACAATGCATTATCTGTCTGTCACTTTCTTTTTCATGTTGTTCTATGACATGTGTGCAACTCCAGTCCTTAAAGGCTACAGTGTCTACAGGTTTCGATCAATTTAAATCATTGAGTAGTTAGGACCTCCTCTCACCGGATTGTCTGTCTTAACAGGATTTCAACTCCTTTACATCCCTCCTAGGGTCCCTCTCTCCTTATTACAAGGAGAAGTCACAAGATGAGTACAGATTGAGTGGCAATGTGTATTTCTTTGAAGATGCAAAGAAGAAAAGGGTGAAATATATATATATATATATATATATAGCCTAATGTATAGGTGGCTAAAATAATAAGTGAACATGATATCCAAATATATGCAAGTAATGCAACAAAAATATCCACACATTCTGTTGTGTATGCAACTTTCCTTAATTATCTTAGTTACATAACCTTCCTTACTGGTTTAACACGTTTTTTAAACCACACACTTTAACTTTTTAGGGATAGGGGGCAGCATTTTCACTTTGGATGAATAGCGTGCCCAGAGTGAACTGCCTCCTACTCTGTCCCAGATGCTAATATATGCATATTATTATTACTATTGGATAGAAAACACTCTGAAGTTTCTAAAACTGTTTGAATGATGTCTGAGTATAACAGAACTCATATGGCAGGCAAAAACCTGAGAAAAAATCCAAACAGGAAATGAGAATTCTGAGGCTGGTCGATTTTCAACTTATCACCTATTGAAATCACAGTGGGATATGGATCTGGATCTGTTTGCACTTCCTATGCCTTCTACTAGATGTCAATAGTCTGTAGAACGTTGAATGAAGCTTCTACTGTGATGTTGAGCCGGATGGGAGCTGTTTGAGTCAGTGGTCTGGGAGAGAGCCAGGTCCTGGTCATGCGCATTCCACATGATATCGACTTGCGTTCCATTACTTCTATAGACACAAAGGAATTCTCCGGTTGGAACGTTATTGAATATTTATGATAACAACATCCTAAAGATTAACTCTATACTTAGTTCGACAAGTTTATTCGACCTGTAATATAACTTTTTGAAGTTTTCGTCCAACGTTCGCCTGGACCTGCACGAGTGTTTGGATATGTGTACTAAACGTGCTAACAAAAGTAGCTACTTGGACAGAAATAATGGACATTATCGAACAAAACAACAATATATTGTGGAACTAGGATTCCTGGGAGTGCATTCTGATGAAGATCATCAAAGGTAAGGGAATATTTATCATGTAATTTCGTATTTCTGTTGACTCCAACATGGCAGAGAAATGTTGTTTCTATCTGAGCGCCGTCTCAGATTATTGCAAGGTGTGCTTTTTCCGTAAAGTTTTTTTGAAATCTGACACAGTGGTTGCATTAAGAACAAGTGTATCTTTAATTCTATGTAAAACATGTATCTTTCATCAAAGTTTATGATGAGTATTTCTGTTATTTGATGTGGCTCTCTGCAATTTCTCCGGATATTTTGGAGGCATTTCTGAACATGGCGCCAATGTAAACTGAGATTGTTGGATATAAATATGCACATTATCGAACAAAACATACATGTATTGTGTAACATGATGTCCTAGGAGTGTCATCTGATGAAGATCATCAAAGGTTAGTGATTCATTTTATCTCTATTTCTGCTTTTTGTGAGTCCGATCTTTGGCTGGGAAAATGGCTGTGTGTTTTTTGGACTTGGCGGTGATCTAACATAATCATATGTTGTGTTTTCGCTGTAAAGCATATATATTATTTTTATTTTTTATTTTTTTAAATCGGACACGATGGGTTTAACAAGATGTTTATCTTTCATTTGCTGCATTGGACTTGTTAATGTGTGAAAGTTACATATTTCAAAAAAATATTTTTGAATTTCCCGCGCTGCCTTCTCAGCGGAATGTTGTCGAGGGGTTCCGCTAGCGGAACGTGTGTCCTAGAAAGGTTATTAACAAACACAAAAAAAATGTGTATGCATGTGAACTGGAGACATACCTGTATTTTTTGTTTGTTTGTTTTCTGAGACCTACCTGTTATCTGTCCAGAATCCAGACGCCTAGCGTGGTGCAAAAAATCTATAAACAATAAATGTCACATGACCGGATGAGGTAACCATTCATGTTCTTCTTGTAACTTTCCGGTAGGCTAGAAGCTTTCCGGTGTTTTGCTGCTCCCGGATGAGGTAACCATTCTTGTTCTTCTTGTAACTTTCCGGTGGGCTAGAAGCTTTCCGGTGTTTTGCTGCTCATCACAGGTCGACGTAGGTATCGCACTTGATTTATCGCTCTCATAACCGTAAGTGCAGCCCAGTGGAAATACAAAAGCTTTCTAGCTATTTCGCACTGACGGTAATTTTAACACAAGAAAGTTTCTAGTGAAAAGGTACTTACACACAGAGTTAATGTTTTGGACATTTTGGTTGGCCAACAATTATTTAAGACTACAATGACTGCATACATTTCCCAAAATGTTATACGAAAAAATAAAAAAAAACAGTTTGATGCCCAATGGCTGCTATTGTATTTTCAGTTACATTCGGGTCAATAAAACGTTTTACACGTTTGTTTTTTGTAAGAAATACATGGAACTACATCCGAATAAAACATCATTAGCCATCATGCATTGCTTAAATTCATTATATTCTGATAAGTCTGTTCAGAAAAATCAAAAACAGTACATATAGGCATACAACTGCAATGTTTTAATAGGGATTAAATAAAGACAAAATATCTATATATTCATAACTTAAAAACATGTATTAAATTAAAATGAAAAAATATATATATATATATGCTATCGTGTCGATGGTTGTTGCGTCTATGGTTGTTGCAAAGGCTTGTGTGTAGCCTACTGGTTAAATTCGTCTATTTTCGCACGAATTAAATAGCACATAATTTTGTGTCTTTTCTCACAAATCAAGCCATACAAAATTGCACAAAAACGCACGAAATCTGCTGAAATACATTATGTACATATATGCAGGAATTGAATGTGAGGTTGGGCTGGTATAACCTAATGCCAAGTGATAAACTAAAAATAATGGTGTGTTTTATCAGGCTAACTTGGATAGAACGATTGCCAATGAGGCAGAATCTGGAATGTGAATCAGATAGTTCATCATCACTGGCAAGCAAAAAGTGAGCTTCACCATCAGTATCCATTGACTCAGCAGCACAGAGTGTAGATTGGGCTTGATTCAAATTAGCATAAATCATTTACACCTCCACCCACAATGCTTTGCATTTCAACATCAGAGGTAACTCTGGCAAGAGATAGCCTGAGGAACCGGAAACACACATAATAATAAATAAAACCTGTGAATTTGTAAGTCGCTCTGGATAAGAGCGTCTGCTAAATGACTTAAATGTAAATGTAAAATAGATAAATGAAAAATCTAGACTTCTGATGCTGCAAAACAAAAAAATACTAAAGTGTCATCATTCATACTGAAGTGTCAAAATGAATAAAAGAAAAAAGACAAACAGGAGACAAAAGTGTTGCACAAAAGTGGCAAATAACAACATACCCCTGGCCTGTTTTCTCCCAGACAAAGTGGAGCTGTCAACATTGTGTGCAGGCTATCCAACCAGAGGTGGTTTCAAATAACAACAACTGTTATACAAAAATGACTATAGTGAACTGCTGTTCACTCATAACAAAAACAAAAGATCATAATTGATTTGGTCCTCTGAGAAAAGAGCAGGATGACTCTGGTGCTCTTCAATCCCGGACAGGAAAGTGGATATGACATGAGAATTGGAAGGATTGCCAATATGATGTGCCGACAATCAACAATTGAACACAACAATAAATCACAACCAGGCTATGTCCTGTTAGGCACAGAAGGCCCATATGCCCATATGCCCATATACAAAACATTAACACAAAACATTCCATGACATAGACTGACCAGATGAATCCAGGGGAAAGCTATGATCCCTTATTGATGTAACTTGTTAAATTTACTTCAATCAGTGTAGATGAAGGGGAGGGTAGATGAAGGGGAGGAGACAGGTTAAAGAATGATTGTCTAGCCTTGAGACATGGATTGTGTACGTGTGCCATTCAGAGGGTGAACAAATATTTAAGTGAACGGGGTATGGTAGCAGGTGCCAGGAACACCGGTTTGTGTCAAGAACTGCAACGCTGCTGGGTTTTTCACGCTCAACAGTTTCCGTTTGTATCATGAATGGTCCACCACCTAAAGGACATTCAGCCAACTTGACACAACTATTGGAAGCATTGGAATCAACATGGGCCAGCATCCCTGTGGAACGCTTTCGGCAACTTGTAGAGTCCATACCCCTACGAATTGAGGCTGGTCAGGGAGCAAAAGGGGGGGTGGGCGTGCAACTCAATATTTGGAAGGAGTTCCTAATGTTTGGTATACTTCAGAAAGTTCACACCCCTTGCCATTTTTCACATTTTGTTGTGGATTAAATTGACATTTTCTGTCACTGGCTTACAGACAATACCCCATTATGTCAATATAATTTTTTTCAACAAATTAATAAAAAATGAAAAGCTCAGATGTCTTGAGACAAAAGTACTCAACTCCTTTGTTATGGCAAGCCTAAATAAGTTCAGGAGTAAACATTTGCTTAACAAGTCACATAATAAATTGCATTGACTCACTTTGTGTGCAGTGATAGTGTCTAACATGATTTTTGAACGACTACCTCATCTCTGTACCCGACACATACTCTAAGGTTCTTCTGTCAAGCAGTGAAGTTCAAACACAGATTCAACCACAAAGACCAGGGAGGTTTTCTGATGCTTCGCAAAGAAGGGCACCTATTGGTAGCACAGTGATATAAATGACTTTGGATGGTGTATCAATACACCCAGTCACTACAAAGATACAGGCGTCCATCCTAACTTAGTTGTTGGAGAGGAAGGAAACTGCTCAGGGATTTCATTTTGAGGCCAATGGTGACTTTAAAACAGTTAGAGAATTGAATGTCTGTGATAGAAGAAGACTGAGAATGGACTGCAGTTAATCCACAATATTAACCTAAATGAAGTGAAAGTAGGAAGCCTGTACAGAATAAAAATATTTCAAAACATGCATCCTGTTTGCAATAAGGCACTAAAGTAAAACTGCACAAAAAAATCTAAGATATTAACTTTATGTCCTGAATACAAAGCGTTATGTTTGGGGCAAATCCAATATAACACGTCACTGAATACCACTCTTCATATTTTCAAGCATGGTGGTGGCTGTATCATGTTATGAGTATGCTCGTCATTGGCAAGAACTAGGGATTTTGGGGGGGGATAAAAACAAATGGAATAGAGCTGAGCGCAAGCAAAATCCTAGAGGAAAACCTGCTTAAGTTTGCTTCCCAAAAGACAATGGGAGACAAATTCACCTTTCAGCAGGACAATAACCTAAAACACAAGGCCAAATACACTGGAGTTGCTTACCAAGATGACATTGAATGTTCCTGAGAGGTCTAGTTAGTTAAACCGGCTTTAAAATATAATGGCAAGACTTGGAAATGGCTGTCTAAAAATGATCAACAACCAACTTGACAGAGCTTGAAGAATTTTTAAAAGAATAATGTGCATATGTTGTACAATCCAGGTGTGCAAAGCTCTTAGACTTACCCAGAAAGACTCACAGCTGTAATAGCTGCCAAAGGTGATTCTAACATGTATTGACTAAGGGGTGTGAACATTAGGGCTGTGGCAGTCATGAAATTTTGTTAGCCGGCGATTGTTAAGCAAATACCTGCCGGTCTCCCTGTAATTGAAAGTTAATTAACATAAATACATTTAGCATCTCTTGGCTTCCACACATAGCCTACAAGCCACTGATGCAGACCTTTGGAACATCTACATTTTAAAAAGTCTAAAAAGTTTTTTATTTTTTTTTATTTAGAATGGACCATTATCATGCACCCGTCTCAAAACAGGTAGGCTGGCATAAAAATGTAAAGATAAGCAACGTGCTTTAAATTAGGAAAGTCGAGGAATAAATATAGTAGGCCTAGCTTATAGATAGCTGATGGGATCCTACTCTTTTTAATAGAGGCCATCACTCTGTTTTCTCATGCAATTGCACAGCCATGGTCTCTCAGGAAGTGTTTGATTCAATTTTCGATCACATTTGCATTGATGTCAAAGTCATTAGATGGACAATAGAGTGCGGAGTACCAGGCAGTTAGCAAGTTTGCTAGGCTACTAATGACCATCAGCAGTATCAGAACTTGGAGAAGCCTAATTACCATGACTAAATGGTCATGTGGAATTTGACCGCCGTCATCACTCGTGGCCGCCGGTATGGCAGTAATATGGTCACCGTAGTGAACACTTATGTAAATGAGATATTTCTGCATTTAATTTTCAATAAAAATGCTAAAAACATGTTTTCACTTTGTTTGACTGTAACCCATCTAAACATAATACTGCATAATGACAATCTATTTAATAAATTTTGAATTCAGGCAGTAACACAACCAAATGTGTAATAAGTCAAGGGGTATGAATACTTCCTGAAGGCACTGTAGATGGCCATATAGCAGAAAGACCAGAGGGTGATGTAATAAAAACACAGCAAAAAGTAAGAGGTTTTTGTATGTTTAAACACATACAATAGCACTGTGTTAGTGATATACTAAGAAGATATACTGCATCATAATGAAAACAATTACAGTTAATGACCAATAATGTTATCAAATTAGATTTTTTTTTTAATCTAATGAATGTATGCATTATATTGTGTTCCACATGTAAAAAGCCACAACCCAGTCTCAAAGAACAACTGGACCTGTGTAGATATGCCATGACATTGGCATATGGAAAGTTGTGTTTGAACAAAATAATCCATATTGGCACTATCTGAAATAAAAGGTTCAAGAACAACACACACTGAGAGATTTTAAAGCTATAATCAGTACAGTGCTACTAACGGATATAATAGAACACGATTCTGAAATATTGGCCAGAGGCTTCGAGAGGTTCAGAGAGATTTTTCATATGACTCACCATACCAAAGGAAAATATGCGACACTAAAGTACATTTGGTAAACTTTGCCAAGGCTATGAGCAATGTACCCTCTATGCGCACCTCCTCCAGGACTGTGGCGCAGAAGAAATTCCATGCCTCACAGAGACGCAAGAGATTGAACTTCACTGAGTAGCCCCACCCGCGAGTGAATACGCTTTTCAGATCGGTTCAGATCAGAGCGCAGAGCCGCGCATGTGTTCTTTTGTTGATATTCTTTGTTAGTCAGCGAGTTATTAGCCCACTAATAAATAAGTATAGGTCAGCAATGGGGAGTTACTGCTTCCTACAAGAGCACAAAACGTGTACTTTACATTTCAAGCTATCTTTGAAAAGCCAGTCAGGTAAAAAACGTGTCTTAATTAAAGGGGCAGTGTTGTATTTTGAGACACGCTTGAATATGCAAATAAGCCAATAGGCAGGTTAGCCTAGATTGTTTAATTCTCTCTATGGTAATAATAATTTATTGTATTTTGTAAATATACATTCAACACAATACAATGCAATTTACAGTCACCTATTTGTCAATGGTGTTACAGACCAAGTAAAAAATCATGAATTAATGTCAAGCCCGTCCTTCATAATGTAAAAAAGATTTTAAAAGTCTCATGCAATGTAGGCCAGATTTGAACACCACATATCAAATAAAATAAAATAAAATTGTATTGGTCACATACACGTGATTAGCAGATGTTATTGCGGGTGTAGCAAAATGCTTGTGCTTCTAGCTCCGACAGTGCAGTAATATCTAACAAGTAATATCTAACAAATTACACAACATATATCCAATACACACAAATCTAAGTATAAATGAATTAAGACTATATACATATATGGACGAGCGATGTCAGAGCGGAACGGACTAAGATACAGTAGAATAGTATAGAAAACATTATATACATATGAGATGAGTAATCATTATTAAGTGAATGAGATACCTGAGAATAGTATAGAAAACAGTATATACATATGAGATGAGTAATGCAAGATATGTAAACATTATTAAGTGAATGAGATACCGTAGAATAGTATAGAAAACATTATATACATATGAGATGAGTAATGCAAGATAAGTAAACATTATTAAGTGAATGAGATACCTGAGAATAGTATAGAAAACAGTATATACATATGAGATGAGTAATGCAAGATATGTAAACATTATTAAGTGACTAAGATACTGTAGAATAGTATAGAATACAGTATATACATATGAGATGAGTAATGCAAGGTATGTAAACATTATTAAGTGACTCAGATACCGTAGAATAGTATAGAATACAGTATATACATATGAGATGTGTAATGCAAGGTATGTAAACATTATTAAGTGACTAAGATACCGTAGAATAGTATAGAATACAGTATATACACATGAGATGAGTAATGCCAGATATGTAAACATTATTAAAGTGACTAGTGTTCCATTCCAGGCTACTGTAGGCTATGTCATAGAAATCAAAAGCTACTATTTCCATGTGGAATATGGTTATTATTAAGTCTATCTACCATCTCAAGTGTTTTTCTAGAGTATTATGTGGGCCAAGATGGTCAGGTTTTTCTCTCGGCCACATTGGAGTTAGGAAGGAATATGATTGATCCAGTTGAACAAAACAAAAGTTTACCCAGAAAGTTGCGGACAATGATAATGAGTACTTGTTTATTTTAACAAATACAAGTCCTGCAAGCAATGCTGTCCTACTTGATGCAAACATTTTTAACTGCATACATTTTTACCCAGCATGTTGAAGATGAGGTAGACACTGATAATGATTACTTTTAACATATTCCTCCCACTCTAAGTAATGCAATCAATGCTGTCCTACTTGGTGCCCACAATTAATGTTCTCACAGAATTTTCAAATCAGTGTTCCATGATCAAGCAACTCTGCAGACTAAATCTACATTTAAAAATCAAGGCTCCCATTTAGTTGTCGGCTCCCATGTACTGTAGCACATAACTATCCTCAAAATGGGTTTAACTTCATACAATAAAAAGCACTTCCCAAATATTCTTCAAAGTGGTTCTACCCAGAGAAACAAATACCCACGGAGAGTGACAACCAGAGTGCCTTTTGTCTCCAGGGCTGGATTATCGAATGGGCACGCAGGGCACGTTCCCCGTGGTCCCAACATCTATGGGGCCCCCAACTCCCTAAATTTGTTGAAATTATGTAAATTAGCTGATTTCCACACAAAAAAAAGGGGGGAAAGCGAAAGTCCGGCCCTGATTGTCTCTCCTTGATTTGTGTCAGTATGAGATTATCCATCTCTTCTACTCCCTCTTTACCCTCAGCCATTTCTCTTCTCCACAGTGATTATCCTAAACGTCAAAGACAATGGCCAGGGCTGGCTCTACCGTGACCAGTAATACAGGGGTGTCTGGAAGATGTGTTATGTCATCATGATGCCAGAAGCACTTGATATCTCATTGATATCCTTCCAACACATAGCAGGATACAGTTGAGGATAGCATTCTCAAAAACATCACTTCTGAAAGCACTAGCTAGGTTTATAACATTTTATTAAGCCCACAGTCGTGGCCAAAAGTTTTGAGAATGACACAAATATTAATTTTCACGAAGTCTGCTGCCTCAGTTTGTCTGATGGCAATTTGCATATACTCCAGAATGTTGTGAAGAGTGATCAGATGAATTGCAATTAATTGCAAAGTCCCTCTTTGCCATGCAAATGAACTGAATCCCCCCCAAAAAATTCCACTGCATTTCAGCACTGCCACAAAAGGACCAGCTGACATCATGTCAGTGATTCTCTCATTAATACAGGTGTGAGTGTTGACGAAGACAAGGCTGGAGATCACTCTGTCATGCTGATTGAGTTCGAATTACAGACTGGAAGCTTCAAAAGGAGGGTGGTGCTTGGAATCATTGTTCTTCCTCTGCAATCATGGTTACCTGCAAGGAAACACGTGCCGTCATCATTGCTTTGCACAAAAAGGACTTCACATGTAAGGATATTGCTGCCAGTAAGATTGCACCTAAACCAACCATTTATCGGATCATCAAGAACTTCAAGGAGAGCGGTTCAATTGTTGTGAAGAAGGCTTCAGGGTGCCCAAGAAAGTCCAGCAAGCGCCAGGACCATCTCCTAAATTTGATTCAGCTGCGGGATCGGGGCACCACCAGTACAGAGCTTGCTCAGGAATGGCAGCAGGCAGGTGAGGGCATCTGCACGCACAGTGAGGCGAAGATTTTTGGAGGATGGCCTGGTGTCAAGAAGGGCAGCAAAGAAGCCACTTCTCTCCAGGAAAAACATCAGGGACAAACTGATATTCTGCAAAAGGTACAGGGATTGGACTGCTGAGGACTGGGGTAAAGTAATTTTCTCTGATGAATCCCCTTTGGGGCATCTGGAAAAAAGCTTGTCCGGAGAAGACAAGGTGAGCGCTACCATCAGTCCTGTGTCATGCCAACGGTAAAGCATCCTGAGACTATTCATGTGTGGGGTTGCTTCTCAGCCAAGGGAGTGGGCTCACTCACAATTTTGCCTAAGAACACAGCCATGAATAAAGAATGGTACCAACACATCCTCCGAGAGCAACTTCTCCCAACCATCCCGGAACAGTTTGGTGACAAACAATGCCTTTTCCAGCATGATGGAGCACCTTGTCATAAGGCAAAAGTGATAAGTAAGTGGCCCGGGGAACAAAACATCGATATTTTGGGTCCATGGCCAGGAAACTCACCAGACCTTAATCCCATTGAGAATTTGTGGTCAATCCTCAAGGCGGGTGGACAAACAAAAACCCACAAATTCTGGCAAACTTCAAGCATTGATTATGCAAGAATGGGCTGCCATCAGTCAGGATGTGACCCAGAAGTGAATTGACAGCATGCCAGGGCGGATTGCAGAGGTCTTGAAAAAGAAGGGTCAACACTGCAAATATCGACTCTCTGCATCAACTTCATGTAATTGTCAATAAAAGCCTTTGACACTTATGAAATGCTTGTAATTATACTTCAGTATTCCATAGTAACATCTGACAAAAATATCTAAAGACACTGAAGCAGCAAACTTTGTGGAAATTAATATTTGTGTCATTCTCAAAACTTTTGGCCACGACTGTATATCATTCAATGACAGCAATTCACACAAAATGACCAATATGAAATTCCAACTTTTCTCTATTTCTTGATCGTCAGCATGATTGAAAACCATCTAAAAAGATGATGACATTAGATAACAGGCTGACAAAAAACCCTAACATCCATCAACATTCAATAAATTGTCTAGAACTGCTCAAGACAGCACTTAGGCCTATACAATGACAGGATAGATTGGTCATTGTCTACAGAAGCAAACATCTCCATGCTTCCAGTTGGATATTTTCAACAACATTCCCTTTCATTTGATGACCGTTGACAAATGACACTGATGCACAAATTGCGTCTGATTTCAAGTTTGCGTTTCAGTTTACGTCAATTTCCTAATTTCTTCACTCCTCCTATTTCAGACAAGCATGTTGTCTCCCAGACTACCTCCTGACATTTTCAGAAGCTGCATTGTTATGTCTGTTGTGTATGGGGGTCAGAGTATGTGAGCGGAGTTGAGCGGTCGGAAATTCCACTCATCTGTGCTCCATGTCCTTTCCTACCCCTCTGCTAAAGATCGCTCCTCGCTCACAGGGGGAAAAAAATGCAGCTCCAAATTCGCACCATTCATTGAAATCACTATTTAACCAACACCCATCTATTTTTGAGACTACTTGGCCTACCATTTGGTTTTGAAGTATTGAGACCAAACCATATGATTTCAATGAAAAGTTTTTTAATAAACAACACATGAAAAGGTGACTGTATGAAGTTCCCATCATTTCAAATAGGCTACATGCCGTATTAAACAGCACATAAACACTTCCTTTGGGAAACTCACTCCACACTCCAGTCAAATTGGTTACGCTCCGCTCCTCCCTCATCTCCAGCTCTGCTCTTCTCACATACTCTGATAGGTGTGCGTCTCAAATAGAAACCTATTCCCTATACAGTATAGTTCACTACTTTTAACCAGGGACCATAGGGCTCTGGTCAAACATAGTGCACTATGTAGGGAATAGAGAGCCATTTGGGATGGCACCTTGCTCTGTTTGTTTCCCTTTGAGGTGTCAATTAAGTCAAGTGTGAGCCTAATGCATTTGTTTAGGGACATAAGACTGAAGGTTTAGAAGATGAATCATCTCAAAGGGGGAAGCTCTAGAGACAGAACTTTATTTTCTTTATTACTCTTCTTGTGTTTGTTGGTTCCTCCGAGAGAGAAAAGTTTAACCTGATGTAAATTGGTGTTCACATAATGAGCTTCTTTATTACGTCATTAGGAACAGTTAACAGTTAGTACTGAATGTTTGTTTAATGTTTCTCCCTTTCACAGGTTTATCACTTAAAAACCGTTCTGATTGCTAGGAGCTTAATGAATGGAAAAAGGGTCAAGAGATGACCAAATATTTTCAAGAAATGTGTGAACAAAATGTTTGAATGTGAGCTTGGCAGCTTGGCATTGGTTGGACAGGCTATGCTCATAGTCTACACTCTTTTTAGGGAATGTTGCAATGAAAGTCTAATTTCAGTGAGAACAAAAGTTCAATTTCAGTTACTGTCTGTCATTTCAGTTGCTTAGTAAAGAGAGGCTGCCTGGATGATTCAGTAATGTAGTTCATTAAACCCTGTTTCAGGCCACAGTATATCATAATTAACCCATCACACAGCTGGCTGTAATTACTGGCTGCTCTCTAACAGGGTGTATGTATGCAGTTTCATGTTCTTTGTTGTATTTATATCATTACACTGTAAACGCCAAAGTGCTGTCATTACTCAAACCGATCCTACGGTTCCAGATTTTAGTTGTATCAGCTTGGAAATTTTAAGTAATGCCCCCAATAAGCCACGCCTCCAATATAGTTTTCCTGTGTGCCTTGCCTTTCGAGTGAATTGTAGAGTTACCACCCCATGACTGCATTTGTTAGTGACAGAGCCATGCTTGTCGAATGTGTTCATTTTCAGGCCTGCGTCCTTCACCAAGTGAGTTCCTAAGTGAATGTTTTCATTGTAATTAAACTATTTATGAAAATAGGCCTAGGTTTACCATAATACAGTGGCCTGAAACATGTTTTACAGGTCACATCAGGCCTGCAAGAAGGGTTGCAAAATAAAGGTAACTTTCCCAATATTCTCAAATCTTTAAAAAATCCAGGATGAAGGATTTTCAGGAATATTCCAACCAGGATTTCTGGGAAATCTGAGAAAATTTACCAGAATTGTGCAACCCTAAATCCAACTCACATTATGCTGACTTGGAAAGTGATGTGTAATTCCTATTGGAATCCAGCCAGTGTTAGGATATCCAACAGTTGACATTTTTATTCACCCGCAACCTGCATTCAGTGGTGTACTTAAGGAAAAATACTTTAAAGTACTACTTATTTCATTTTTTGGGGTATCTGTACTTTACTATTTATATTTTTGACAACTTTTACTTTTACTTCACTACATTAACCTCTAATTCCTCCCAAACCCGGATCCGGGAGCACCCCCATCAGTAAAAAAGCTGACTAGCATAGCCTAGCATAGCGTCACAAGTAAATACTAGCATCTAAATATCATTAAATCACAAGTCCAAGACACCAGATGAAAGATACACATCTTGTGAATCCAGCCATCATTTCTGATTTTTAAAATGTTTTACAGGGAAGACACAATATGTAAATCTATTAGCTAACCACGTTAGCAAAAGACACCACTTTTTTTACTCCACCAGTTTTTTACTCCATCAGTAGCTATCACAAATTCGACCAAATAAAGATATAAATAGCCACTAACCAAGAAACAACTTAATCAGATGACAGTCTGATAACATATTTATTGTATAGCATATGTTTTGTTAGAAAAATTAGCATATTTCAGGCTGTCTCTTATACACATCTAGATGTGTATAAGAGACAGGTTTCAGTCAGAGAAATAATTCAAATGGTTTTAGAAACTAGAGAGTGTTTTCTATCCAATAGTAATAATAATATGCATATTGTACGAGCAAGAATTGAGTACGAGGCAGTTTAATTTGGAACGATAAATGTCGAAGTTGAAACAGCACCCCCTATAGCTGTCTCTTATACACATCTAGATGTGTATAAGAGACAGATCTTGGAGAGGCACCTATTCTAATCGAAAACTATTCATAAACTTGACAAAAAAATACAAGTTGGACAGCAAATTAAAGATAAATTAGTTCTTAATGCAATCGCTGTGTTAGATTTTTAAAATTAACGTTACTGCGCAATACAGCGTGCGCTAAAGCGAGACCGCACCATAAATCGCAATAAACTGCTATAAACTGCTATAAGTCGGTTTAAATTAACTACCTTATGAAGTTTTTAAGACAAAAAACTAATTAAATCAGAGCCGGAGATATAGAACTGCTAAACCGAAAGCTTTTGAAGAAGCCATGCCGGTGTCCCTGCTGCGTCAGGCGCCTCGTCGAAAAGGTCAATACTTCCGTTCCAAGAGGTTTTATACTCCCCCAGATGGTGCTATCCGCTCCATTCAAAGTCTCACCGCTTACTGACATCTAGGGGAAGGCGTATGCAGTGCATGTAGCCCCATACCTTATAAGGGAATTTATAAACCGACCCTGGAACAGAGACCTCAATTTCAGAAATCTCACTTCTTGACAGGAAGTGAGCTGCAGAATGACTTCTGTTTCAGTCAGAGAAATAATTCAAATGGTTTTAGAAACTAGAGAGTGTTTTCTATCCAATAGTAATAATAATATGCATATTGTACGAGCAAGAATTGAGTACGAGGCAGTTTAATTTGGAACGATAAATGTCGAAGTTGAAACAGCACCCCCTATAGTGGCAAGAGGTTAAAATAATGTACTTTTTACTCCATACATTTCCCTGACACCCAAAAGTACTCGTTACATTTTGAATGCATAGCAGGACAGGAAAATGGTTTAATTCATTGTCATCGCTACTGTATCTGATCTGGCGGACTCACTAAACACAAATGCTTTGTGTCAGGATTTGGCCAGGATTGTTCCGGTTTTGGTCACTAGATGCCCCCATTGTGCTTTTTTGACCCTTTTGTTTTTAACTTGTTTCCAGTTATTATTTGCACCTGTGCCTCGTTTCCCTTGAATGTATTTAAACCCTTAGTTTTCCTCAGTTCTTTGCTCTGTGTTAGCACCCAGCCATGCTGTGATCATTTGTTACTCCAGTTGGATTCTCTTGAGGTACTCTGGTTTTGTTCTCGTTTATTCATTTTTTGTTTAATCTTTTGAGGTTGTTTCCCTGCTGTACTTTCCACTTTGTGGATTTACCTTGTGACTTGGAGGATTTACCTTGTTTCTCTTGGAATTACTTTTGACGTTGTGGATTTATATTTTTGCCTGAAGAACTTTCCTTTTTACTTTATTAAAACACCGTCTCAAGTACTGCTGTGTCTGCCTCATCTTCTGGGTTCTGCCGACTATTAGTGGCTCAGTTTGTTAAGTGACTGTTTCTCGCACCGGAGACCCGAGTTCGTAACCGGGTCCTGACACTTTGTTTGTAAATTATATCTGCGTGTTGGAGTGTGGCCCTGGCTATCCATAAATGTAAAAAACAAATCATCTGGTTTGCTTAATATAAGGAATTGGAAATTATTTATACTTCTAATGTTGATACTTAAGTATATTTGAGAAATGTCTAACTTTTGATACTTCAGTATATTTTAAACCAAATACTTTTACTGAAGTAGAATTTGACTGGGTGACTTTCACTTTTACTTTAGTAATTTTAAGTTAAGGTATCTATACTTCTTCTCAAGTATGACAATTGTGTACTTTTTCCACCACTGCCTGCATTCATAATAACTGCCAGGGTTAGGAACAGTGTGAGGAGACTAAGCCCTTTAAACTGGAACAACCATTTCAGTAACTGGTGCTAAAAATCTAACAAAATGATGAGATTAGTTTAGAACATGTATTATGTATCTTTGTGTGGCATAAGAGTGATCAATTAATCACCCAATGTACATGCAAAAAAAACAGATATTAAACCAATTCCCCAAAATGTACTTGTAGTAGTTAACCTTGTTAAAACAATGGAGTTGACGTGACTTCTCATTTTGTTTTAAGTCAGTACCACACACATATTAAGTAATAATTACTTTTAATTTACTTTGAGTCCAACTTATTAGAAATATTTTAGTAAAAAAATGCCTTGGGGTACCAGTGATGTTACCTCAAACAGTTCATCCTTCACCAGCTATATGATGTGGTTGATCTTGTAGAGTACTTTGTGTATAACCTAGTGACAAAATGACATAAAGGACCCTGAGATATAGGTATTTATATTGAGTATATCAAAATATCAGTGTTAGTGTCCCATTGTGGATTTTCCAATCCAAAATACATTCCCAGGGAAATATCCTAGTTGGAAACAGCTATCAATTTAATCTCCGTTCCAACCAAGCTATCTGACAGCCACAAAACTTAAGATACCCATCCCCCATCCCTTCCCTACATGAGTAAACGAGACTGAACAACTCCAATGCAAGCTCTCTGAAACAGCCCTGGTCTTTATTATCATGTCTTCACCTAGAAGACAAAGAGATTTGAGAGAAAGAACCATGGATGGCCACCATATGCTTGGGATTGTATTTTTTGTCTTTGCCTCCTCCTGTATCAAAGTTGGTGAGTGTTAAAATGAACCAGAGGGAGAAAGAGTAAGATAAAGAGAGCTAGAGTAAGAGAAAGAATCATGCATAGAGATCAAGAGCGGCTGATCCGTATGCTTGCTGTTGTATTTTGGTCTCTGTATCAAAGTTGGTCTTTGTTAAAATGAACCAGAGTAAGAAAGAAAGCAGCATGAGTAGAGCTGTGTGCCTGATCCATATGCTTGGTGTTGTATTTTGGTCGGCTGCCTTCTGTATTAAAGTTGGTGAGTGTGTGTATTAAATGATAGATAAAGAAATCACGTTTGCTGTAATGCTACCAAACACAGGGTGAATCTGGTTGTGAATAGCACAGTTGAAAGTTGTAACGCCTCAGCCGATGCCAGCACTGATGCAGCATTCGTAGACACTGTCGGTCTACTTGGCATGGCAATTGATTGTTGAATAAGAAAGTACAATCACACCTTTGATGACTGACTGAAAGAGATTGCTTTAAACTGATTGATTTAAATTACATTTTTTGGACTGAAGGCTTGGAGATCACTCGGACTGCTGGAGCACTATGCCATACATTTGTCTTCATGAGCCAACCTCCTTTTATTACATGGAAGGGTTTATATATATGGAAGGCAACTACCTCTTCACCTGCCTCACCACAGAGAGCATGCTAATCAGTGCCTTATTATAACATTGTAGTATCTACCAACTCCTATGTCATGTAATGCAATGGCAAGCTAGTAGGCTACAAAGTGCAATACTTGACAAAGCGACTCTTGGCACAAAATGGCTGCCTAGTCTCTGATTGTATCCCCCCAACCCCATTCATCACCAGTGATAATGATGTTTTACTGGAGTCATATGGAGCCGTGTGTCGGTCGTAGCGCTCAGCTTGGAGGGTTTAATTTGGGCATTCAATGGGCTGGTGGGGAGATAAAGCACCTACATATCACAGTCCCCAAATTACCTCTCCTTCTCCACCTCCTAGGAATCATGTAGTAACCAAAAAATTGTTAAACAAATACAAAAATATTTTACAGTTTAGATTCTTCAAAGCAGCCATCTTCTACTTGATGACAGCTTTGCACAATCTTGGCATTCTCTCAAACAGCATCATGAGGAATGCTTTTCCAACTGTCTTGAAGGAGTTCCCACATGTGCTGAGCACTTGTTGGCTGCTTTTCCTTCACTCTGCGGTCCAACTCATCCCAAACCATCTCAATTGGGAGATGGTGCCAGGTCATCTGATGCAACACTCCATCACTCTCCCTGGTCAGATAGCCCTTACACAGCCTGGAGGTGTGTTTTGGGTCATTGTCTTGTTGAAAAAACAAATGATAAGCACTAAGCGCAAACCAGATTGGATGGCATATCGCTGAATGCTGTGGTAGCCATGCTGGTTAAGTGTGCCATGAATTCTAAATAAATCCCTGACAGTGTCACCAGCAAAGCACCCCCACACCATCACACCTCCTCCTCCATGCTTCATGGTGGGAACCACATATGCGGAGATCATCCGTTCACCAACTCTGCGTCTCACAAATCAAAAATTTGGACTCATCAGACCAAAGGACAGATTTACACCGGTCTAAATGTCCATTGCTTGTGTCTCTTTTTCTTATTGGTGTCTTTTAGTACTGGTTTCTTTGCAGCAGTTCGACCATGAAGGCCTGATTCTCGCAGTCTCCTCTGAACAGTTGATGTTGAGATGTGTCTGTTACTTGAACTCTGTGAAGCATTTATTTGGACTGCAATCTGAGGTGCAGATAACTCTAATGAACTTATCGTCTGCAGCTGAGGTAACTCTGGGTCTTCATTTCCTGTGGCGACCCTCATGAGAGCCAGTTTCATCATAGCGCTTGATGGTTTTTGCGACTGCACTTGAAGAAACTTTCAAAGTTCTTGAGAATTTTCCGAATTGACTGACCGTCATGTTTTAACTTCTTATGGCTGAAGGGGCAGTATTGAGTAGCTTGGATGAAAGGTGCACAGAGGTGCCCAGAGTAAACGGCCTGCTCCTATGTCATAGTTGCTAATATATGCATATTATTGTTAGTATTGGATAGAAAACACTCTGAAGTTTCTAAAACTGTTTGAAGTATGTCTGTGAGTATAACAGAACTCATATGGCAGGCAAAAACCTGAGAAGTTCCACTTCCTGTTTGGATATTTTCTGGGGGTGCCAGATTTTCAACCAAGCTCTCATTGAAAATACAGAGAGATATGGATGGGTTTTCACTTCCTACGGCTTCCACTAGATGTCAACAGTCAATAGAACTTAGTCTGATGACGCTAATGTGAAGGGGGGCCGAAGGAGACAGGAATGAGTAATCACTTCCATGAGGTGCCCACGCATTGAACTGGCGCGTTCACGTGAGAGTGAGCTCCGTTCCATCGGTCAATTGAAGTCGATGTAATTCTCTGGTTGGAACGTTATTCAAGATGTATGTTAACAACATTCTAAAGATTGATTCAGTACATCGTTTGACATGTTTCTACTGACTGTAACGGAACTTTTGGACATTTCGTCACGTTATAGTGGACGCGCTTTGAGACTTTGGTTAGGGCGTTTGGTAAACAATTCGAAAGTAGCTAATTGGACATAAATAACGGACATTATGGAACAAATCAAGCATTTATTGTGGACCTGGGATTCCTAGGACTGCATTCTGACGAAGTTCATCAAAGGTAAGGAAACATTTAACATGTATTTTCTGGTTTCTGTTGAGTCCAACATGGCGGCTAATTTGGCTATTGTTCTGAGCTCCGTCTCAGATTATTGCATGGTTTATTTTTCCGTAAAGTTTTTTTGAAATCTGACACAGCGGTTGCATTAACTTCTCTAGGGTAGGTGAGACGCTAACGTCCCACCAGGCCAACATCCAGTGAAACTGCAGAGAGCTAACATTTTAAACACACCATTCGTTGTATTAAACATTCTTGTAAATACATGTATCTTACATCATTTAAAAGATGAACGTCTTATTAATCCAGCCGCTGTGTCAGATTTCAAAAAGGTTTACTGCAAAAGCAAACATGCGATTTTCTGAGGACGGCGCCCCACACACACAAGTATTACTAGCATTTTCCAACCAAGCATTAGTGTCACRAAAGTCAGAAAWAACAATAAAAKAAATCGCTTAYCAKTGAAGATCTTCCTCTGGTGGCAATGCCAAGTGTCCTAACTACACAACGAATGTTCGTTTTGTTTGATAAAATCCATTTTTATAGCCTAACACGAAACATTTGTAAACCGGTTGCGTCGTGATTTCCGTCTCATTCAACTTTGGACGAAGCGTTCGTGGTAATTACACACACTAAACAAACGTTTATCCAGTCATGGTTGGTTTCATTGCAATCCTCTGGTTGTTACTAACACAACCATACATGATGGCTCTTTTCCCGGGACGTATTGACCGAAACAAACCGATTGGAAGACACCAATCAATGACCTCATTGCGCACCAATGGTAGGACCGGTCTATCATTGATTGACTATATTTTGGCCCAATGACCACTGATCATCTTGAAATCTAGCTTGGAAGATARCCAATGAGCTGAGGTAAACGGCAATATGTAATGGTTATACGTTTGAAGACCAGCCTTTGTCGTAAACTCTGGCGCAAAAGAGGTTAATTCGCCATTGCAAATCCTACTTGACGGAGCCACGAGTGTAACGCATAGCAGTACATATTCAATAGCATTTTCAACAAGTTTATATATTTAAAATATGGCGAATAAATCAGGAAAAGCTAAAACAAAGTCTAGAGTCTGTGACCACCACAACCAGTGGTGTTCACCTGCCCAGATTCATCTCTGCAGGCATGAATGTGCCTCAGGGCAAAAAGGGCACAGTAGGGAGACGTCGTTGTGCGCTTTGTCACAGGAAATGCCCCATCACCTGCACCGCCTGTTCAGTAAGCCTCTGCTTTACAGCAGAAAGAGACTGCTATGGGCCATGGCATGAGCAGCACAATATTGTGTAGAGGACTGAGGATCTTCACAATATTGTAAATAGAAAATGTGTAAATAGTTACCCTTGTTATTTGTTTGTTTATTATTATTTATTTATTTTAATTATTTTTTTCATATATATATATATATATTTTTTTTTGGGGGGGGGTGTGTTAGAATAGCATTTATGTATTTTGTTTATAGTTCTTTCCTTCAAAATGTATCACTGTACCAATTCGGCCACTTGGGTACATTTGGGTACATTTATGTGGGACACCTGGGTGACTTCATGCTCAATGTCATGTAGCTCGCTCATTTTTTAAGTTATCTGTCTAAAACGTTGCTCAGCTATTGTTGCCATCTTATTTTCCTCATTCAAATCATCCACAGCATCCTATCTGTATGTTTGGCTGTTCTTGGTCATTTGAAAGATGATGCAGCAACAATAAAAAAACAGAAAACGTATGTTTAATTCCTTGTATTTTCTTCTACCAGATCTATTGTGTTATATTCTCCTACATTCAATTCACATTTCCACAAAATTCAGAGTGTTTCCTTTCAAATGATACCAAGAATATGTATGGGGGGGGGTGCCCCAAAGAAGGTCCAGATCGTAGCATATGCATATAATTTACAGATTAGGATAGAAAACACTCCAAAGTTTCCAAAACTGTCAAAATATTGTCTGTAAGTATAACTGATTCTGCAGGCAAAAACCTGAGAAAATCTAACCCAGAAGTGATTTAAAAAAAAACATCCAAAGATTATCAAAGGTAAGCGATTAATTTTTATTGCTTTTCTGACTTTCGTGACCAAGCTAACCAAGCTAATATAAGGCTAACTGTTCTAGCATTGATTGATACACTCACAAAAGCTTAGATTACTTTCATTGCAAAGCATATTTTCAAAATCGGACACGATAGGTGGAAACCTCTTTGCCACTATAAGGGGGGTGCCTGATTTCAAACTTGGACATTATTCGTTTCCAAATTAAACTGCCTCGTATCAATTCTTGCTCGTACAATATGCATATTATTATTACTATTTTGGATAGAAAACACTCTCTAGTTTTCTAAACCGTTTGAATTATTTTCTCTGAGTGAAACAAGAAGTCATTCTGCAGCACTCACTTCCTGTCAAGAAGTGAGATTTCTGAAATTGAGGTCTCTGTTCCAGGGTCGGTTTATAAAAATTCCTTATAAGGTATGGGGCTACATGCACTGCATACGCCTTCCCTAGATGTCAGTAAGCGGTGAGACTTTGAATGGAGTATAAACCTCTTGGAACGGAAGTATCGACCTTTTCGACCGGAGCCTGCGCATGAACAGGACATCGGCATGGCTTCTTCAAAAGCTTTCGGTTTAGCAGTTCTTTATCTCCGGCTCCTGTTTAATTTGTTTTTTGTCTGTAAAAACTTCATAAGGTAGTTAATTTAAACCGACTTATAGCAGTTTTATAGCATGTTTATTGCGATTTTCCTGGATGTTCTTTTGTGATGCGCTTACGAGTTGGACACCTCTCCAGGGGTGGCTTAAACGTTAGCGGCTATTTCGACAGGACAGAAGGCACATCTTTCAACCCAAAGACGATTGTTCTGGAGAAAGGACACCTTGCCAAGATTCTGATGGAAGCTCAGCTAATAGTAAGCCAGTCTTTTATGCTGTTAATTCGTATTATGTTGACAAATGTCAAATAATAATTCTCCCATAATTATGGTGCGGTCCTCGCTTTGCGCACCGCTGTATTGCGCAGTAACGTAATTTAAAAAATCTAACACAGCGATTGCATTAAGTAACTAATTTATCTTTCACATTTGCTGTCCAACTTGTATTTTTTTGCGTTTCAAGTTTATGAATAGTTTTCGGATTAGAATTAGGTGCTTCCCAAGATGGCGCCGGACAGATTGCTCTAAGTTTTGGCACTATTCTCATGGTATAACCACGATTTGTGCCTTATTGCGCTAAATATGCACATTTTCGTAACAAACTCTATATGCATTGTGTAATATGATGTTATAGGACTGTCATCTGAAGAATGTCTGAAAGGTTTAGTGAAAAATTAATATCTTTGGTGGTTATACTTATCGCCTATGTTTTTTTGCTTGAATCAATGCTGTTGTGATGTTTGCTATTGTGGTAAGCTAATATAACGTTATATTGTGTTTTCGCTGTAAAAACATTTCGAAAATCTGAAATATTGTCTGGATTCACAAGATTTTGTGTCTTTCAATTGCTGTACGCTGTGTATTTTTAAGAAATGTTTTTTATGATGAGTAATTAGGTAATAACACGTTGCTCTCTGTAGTTAATTCTAGTCGCTTCGGTGAGAGTTGTGATGGTTGGCTGCAATGGTAAACTATGATTTATACCTGAAATATGCAAATTTTTCTAACAAAAACATATGCTATACAATAAATATGTTTATCAGACTGTCATCTGATTAAGTTGTTTCTTGGTTAGTGGCTATTTATATCTTTATTTGGTCGAATTGTGTGAGCTACTGATGGAGTAAAAAACTGGTGGAGTAAAAAAAGTGGTGTCTTTTGCTAACGTGGTTAGCTAATAGATTTACATATTGTGTCTTCCCTGTAAAAAATTTTAAAAATCAGAAATGATGGCTGGATTCACAAGATGTGTATCTTTCATCTGGTGTCCTTGGACTTGTGATTTAATGATATTTAGATGCTAGTATTTACTTGTGACGCTATGCTAGGCTATGCTAGTCAGCTTTTTTACTGTGGGGGGTGCTCCCGGATCCGGGATGAGTACCAAGTAAAAGTTAACAACAAGCTAAGCTGTGTTTTGGTATATTTCACTTGTGATTGCATGATTATAAATATTTTTTGTAATAATTTTTAATCTGATACGTTAGGGAATTTCCTTCTTCCTTTCAGTACCGGAACCAGGCTGTAGTTTTCTGAACATAACGCGCAACTCAAATGACGTTTTTTTGTTATAAAAGTAATATTTATCGACCGAAAAGAACATTTGTTGTGTAACTGGGAGTCTCGTGAGTGCAAACATCCGAAGATTATCAAAGGTAAGCGATTAATTTTATTGCTTTTCTGACTTTCGTGACCATGCTAATTTGGGGCTAGCTGTTGTAGCATTGATTGATTCACAAAAGCTTGGATTTCTTTCGCAGTAAAGCATATTCTCAAAAAGTGACACGATAGGTGGATTAACAACAGCCTAAGCTGTATCTTGGTATATTTCACTTGTGATTGCATGATTATAAATATTTTTTGTAATATTTTTGAATTTGGCGCCCTGCAATTCTAGCGGTTGTTTAGGAAAGTGATCCCGCTAACGGGATTCGTAGCGCAGAGAAGTTAAATAAAGGTGAAATAAAAAAATAAAAATAGGGTTTGAGGTATCAGGGTGTATTATTTAGTCAATAAGAGTGGATTGTGAATGGAATTTATATGTTTAAATGAATGATTCGAATATTCCACCCTGAAACCATATAATTGTACGAAATTTATTAGAGTCATCAATGAAATTGATTAGAATCATCAAATTATTATTAATGATGTGTGTAGTTTTAGTCAGAATTAGGGTAAAACAATATATCTGTACAATATGTCTGTATAGTATCCTAAACACAGACTGTCTGAGCAAAATTAGGTGCCGACCTTGGCTAGGGGCCACTGAGAGATTTGGGAAAGGGCAGGGAGTACTTCTCACGGTTTTTCCTTATCTTGGGGGAGGACAGGGAGTGATTCACACGGTCTCCCTAATCTTTGTCGGCTGGGTAGTGGAACAGTATGTGTATAGGATATCTACTGTTTGTGTGGAAGTATGTGAGCCGCTATAAAATGGATGTCTTTGTATTGTGGACTTCAGAACGTTCTCGTGAATAAACATTTGACTATTGTAGGCTGGGCCTCTGTCTGTTTTCATTTCAACCAGTATCTTACAAATTCTGGGTTGCAGACTGAGTAGTTAATTGAAATTCAGTTTATGAACATTGAGAACATAATTCTCCTAACACTACTATAGGCCTATGTAGCTGTGAACTTCCTTTAAGGCTGCATCCCAAATAGCACCCTATTACCTTTATAGTGTACACATTTTGACCAGGGCCCCTAGCGGACATTGTCTGTTCCCCTTTTCCCATTTTTTTACGTCGCTTTCCTGTTTTGGTCTGTTTTTCAATCTGACTTTGACGGAAAACTTGTGTTGTTGATAGTTGTTGTTAAACAAATTCCTTGCCAGAGCAAATGTACTTATTTCTAATGCGCAACACTAGCCTCGGCATCCCTGTGTGTGTGGGCGGGGATGTTATGTATGATGATAAGTTTTCCCAGACGCAACAAGAGCACTGTTGTACTGCCCAGGTAGCCTATCCCCAACCTTTGTAAGGAAGCAGCACACCCGGAGGATCAGTTGTGTATATGTGTGTGTGCAAACCAAAGCTAGAGGACCAGAAGGAATGAGCAGAGCAGCAGGTTGGAGGGTACAGTATGTGGGTAAGGGAAGGGGGACGGGAGGAGATGGAGGTTCCCCCTTCCATATTGGAGAAGGAAAGTATTGTAGTGCACGGAGTAACAGAGAAAAGAGGGGGACATTGCATGATTATAAATATTTTTAGTAATATTTTTGAATTTGGCGCCCTGCAATTCTAGCGGTTGTTTAGGAAAGTGATCCCGCTAACGGGATTCGTAGCGCAGAGAAGTTAACGGATGATCTCCACATGTGTTATTCCCACCGTGAAGCACGGAGGAGGAGGTGGGATGGTGTGGGGGTGCTTTGCTGGTGACACTGTCAGTGACTTATTTATAATTCATGGCACACTTAGCCAGCATGGCTACCCCAACATTCTGCAGCGATACGCCATCCCATCTGGTTTGCGCTTAGTGGGACTATCATTTGTTTATCAACAGGACAAAGACCCAAAACACACCTCCAGGCTGTGTAAGGGCTATCTGATCAAGAAGGAGAGTGATGGAGTGCTGCATCAGATGACCTGGCCTCCACAATCACCCGACCTCAACCCAATGGAGATGGTTTGGGATGAGTTGGACCGCACTGTCAGTGAGTGAAGGAAAAGAAGCCAACAAGTAATCAGCATATGTGGGAACTCCTTCAAGACAGTTGGAAAAGCATTCCAGGTGACTACCTCATGAACCTTGTTGAGAGAATGGAAAACCGTCATTAAGGCAAAGGGTGGCTACTTTGAAGAATCAAAAACTATATTTTGATTTGTTTTTTGGTATCTACGTGATTCCATATGTTATTCCATGTGTTATTTCATATTTTTTATGTCTTCGCTATTATAATAGTACAAATAAAGAAAAACCCTTAAATGAGTAGGTGTGTCCAGACTTTTGAATGGTACTGTATATGAGCTGCATGTACTGAGGACATGACACTAAAAAACATTGAACGGGGTGAATGGAATATGAATGACAGTCATCCAAAATGCTGTAAAAGAAATAAGCCATGCTCATGAAAAAAAATTGGTGCTTACCTATGGAACAATAATAGGAAATGCCCCTCCCTACCCTCAGGCTGTGCTCAAAACCTACACCCCAACCCAAGTATTATGTTCTGCCACGTCAGGTCTCTTGGCATTCTCACCCCTACCGGAGGGCAGCTCCCGCTCAGCCCAGTCCAAGCTTTTCTCTGTCTTTGCACCCCAATGGTGGAACCAGCTTCCCCCTGAAGCAAGGACAGCAGAGTCCCTGCCCATCTTCCAAAAACATCTGAAACCCTACCTCTTAAAACTTTTTAGGGCTGCAATCCCGGTAACGGGATCGATATGACAACAGCCAGTGAAAGTGCAGGGCGCCAAATTAAAAACAACAGAAATCTCATAATTAAAATTCCTCAGACATACATGTGTCTTATACCATTTTAAAGGTAATCTTGTTCTTAATCCCACCAAAGTGTCCGATTTCCAATATGCTTTTCAGCGAAAGCACCACAAACGATTATGTTAGGTCACACCAAACCACAATAAGCACAGCCATTTTTCCAACCAAAGATAGGCGTCACAAAAATCACAAATAGAGATTAAATGAATCACTAACCATTGATGATCTTCATCAGATGACACTCAAAGGACTTCATGTTACACAATACATGTATGTTTTGTTTGATAAAGTTCATATTTATATTTAAAAAATCTGAGTTTACATTGGCGCGTTACATTCACTAGTTCCAAAAACATCCAGTGATTTTGCATAGCCACATCATTTCAACAGAAATACTCTTCATAAATGTAGATGATACACATGGAATTATAGATATACCTCTCCTTAATGCATCCGCTGTGTCAGATTTCAAAAAAACTTTACGGAAAAAGCAAACCATGCAATAATCTGAGACGGCGCTCAGAACAATAGTCAAATTAGCCGCCATGTTGGAGTCAACAGAAACCAGAAATTACATGATAAATGTTTCCTTACCTTTGATGATCTTCATCAGAATGTACTCCCAGGAACCCCAGGTCCACAATAAATGCTTGATTTGTTCGATAATGTCCGTTATTTATGTCCAATTAGCTACTTTTGTTAGCGCGTTTGGTAAACAATTCCAAAGTCACAAAGCGCGTTCCCTAAAAGCTGACGAAATGTCCAAAAGTTCAGTAACAGTCAGTAGAAACATGTCAAACGATGTATTGAATCAATCTTTAGAATGTTAACATAAATCTTGAATAACGTTCCAACCGGAGAATTACATTGACTTCAGATGAGCGATGGAACAGAGCTCCCTCTTATGTGAACGCGCATGGTGAAAGCATAGTCAGGTTATGGCAGACTTGACTAATTCCTCTCTCATTCGGCCCCCCCTTCACAGTAGAGGTATCAGACAAAGTTCTACAGACTGTTGACATCTAGTGGAAGCCGTGGGAAGTGAAAACTCATTCATATCTCGCTGTGATTTCAATGGGATCTTGGTTGAAAATCGACCAGCCTAATAATTTCCACTTCCTGTTTGGATTTTTTCTCAGGTTTTTGCCTGCCATATGAGTTCTGTTATACTCACAGACATAATTCAGAGTGTTTTCTATCCAATACTAATAATAATATGCATATATTAGCAACTATGACTGAGGAGCAGGCCGTTTACTCTGGGCACCTCTGTGCACCTTTCATCCAAGCTACTCAATACTGCCACTGCAGCCACAAGAAGTTAAAACAGTACCACAAAAAAGTGTCTGCTAAATGACTAAAATGTCAAATGTAAATGTAAAATGAGTAATGTTGTTTGTGTGGTGTGATTGTCAATTTCTTTACTATCAAATAAGGAGCGACAAACTTATCACACAAGTCAGAGTTATACTTAAACGGAATATTTATTCACAAATTAATAAGAGAGTAGGTCAATACAACACACACATACAAAGTGAATTGATTGAGTGCTCTGCGATAATGATGGCTGGTCAACGAATCACCCTCAGATGATTCGTTGAGAGCCCCGAGACAAAAAATACAACACCTTTGTATAGCAAAGTACATCCTCCTGAATGTTCATGACAAACAACAGATGTATGTAATGGGTCGGTTGCAAGGTTAAGATTTGTACAAAAAATACTAATAATTCACGGCAGACATTATCTGCTGTATAGACTGTTCTCATTGTTTAGAGACCAGGGTCTGGTCCCCAAATCCATACTGGAGCCATCTCCACCCTAGTACCTCAGTACAGAAACACCAACTCATGCTATGGAATGCGGTTAGGTTTATCACCCAAAAACATCGTCAATCTTCTGACAGCATTAAGCCCCCCATAGGCCCATTCTCAGTAAAACACACACAGATTAGAGTGTTCTAAGAACCTTCTATTCTGTTGCATAAAATAACCATTTGATGCAATAACAGTATTATAACATAATCTTGCAATATTGCTGTCACGGTGGTTTACAGCATACCGCTTCTTGTTCCAAATTACTTGTATTGGGGGCTAACCAATGTTCCAGCTGTCCATTGGCTTATCCTGGATGTTGTCCAGCTAAAAGATTTCTGCCAACCTAAACATCCTGGAATAGTGCATCACAGAATCAATCTTCTTCAGTAGATAATGCAGATGTCAGCACTCAGCATCACAGCCAGCTGTTGTGGGCATATTGGTTGACTGTTTTCCCTGCCCATCTCTGATATCCTGACATACACTTCCCCCTATGAAGTATACCACAACCATAGAAGCAGCCAAGAAAGATTAGAACCAATGGACTTCCATATGCCGGTGTACCAGTGCAGTCCTGTGGGGTCAGTAACACAGTTGTAAAAGGTATATAGAAAAGATGTGAAGTGCTGTAGTATATAGAAAAGATATGAAGCGCAAATCAGATTTATAACTGGTTGGGCAAGATCTATCAGGATTCAAGGTAAGACCTAGATGGTCTTAAACAATGGTTTCATTTGAATAAACAATGGTTTAATAGTCCAAGGGGCAGGCGTTAGGCAGGCAGGGGTCAATAATCCAGAGAAGGGACAAGGGTACAGGTCGGCAGGCAGGCTCAGGGTCAGGGGCAGGCAGAGTGATGAGGCAGGCGGGTACAGAGACGGGACAGGCGAGGGATAAAACCAGGAAGGCGAGAAAAAGAGAGACTGGGGAAAAAACAGGACAAACGCTAGTAAGCTTGACAAACAAGACGAACTGGCAACAGACAAACAGAGAAGACAGGTATAAATACACAGGGGATAATGGGGAAGATGGGCGACACCTGGAGTGGGGTGGAGACAATCACAAAGACAGGTGAAACAGATCGGAGCGTGACATCTCCAGAGCGGCGCATAGAGCCTAGAGGGCATATACAACAGACACACTATCGGGCTGTGCTTCTGATGCTCCTGCTATGTTTTACATAATTAGCCCATTACCATTTCATTACTGAAGTATTGTGTTGTGCTCTGAGCTGCCGGGGGAAAAACTCACAGCCAAAACGACTAGGTATCGGAGCTCATCTTAGCCATGGACCCAACAGGTAATTACAACAGCCATGAAAGGGTTTTGTGAAATTGGTTGGTCAGAGACACCCTAGCCGTTGTATAACAAGCTTTTGAATCAAATATTTTCACTTCAAAACAGGGGAAGTCGAATCAAATATTTTCACTTCAAAAACAGGGGGAGTCGTATGGACTAGGAGATAGAAACTAGAAAAAACAAACAAACTAGAACTTATAAATTAGGTAAATAATTCCTTCGCTAACTCTGCTTAGATAACTCTTTCTAGTAACTATATTACTAGTATAAATACAGTTATCTTATTTAAGCTGTTGCTCATGAGAGTGGGAAGAGTATACAGACAGAAAGGCTATGCTTTTACAATCATTTCCCATTCCTTTTACTCCAATTACCAATTAAACGTACTATATTTTAGGGCCGTGTGTTGTGCGCAATCATGTGACATGCCGGGATTTGAACCTTTATTTCTTAAAGCTTTTTCTTCAAACAGTCCTGTTTTTCTTATGTCAGATGTTAAGCAACATCCTCAGATAATTGCTTTCAGTTTTGGTGTAAAAAAAAGTACGAAAATGTATGCACTCACTACTGTAAGTCGCTCTGGATAAGAGCATCTGCTAAATGACTAAAATGTACAATTTGTAATTCTCGATAACGTTTTCAAAAAACAGGATACAATCTTGCTATGTCGCATGATTGCGCAAAACACAGAGCCCTAATTATACTGTACACAGTAGAGCAACGTAACCCGATATCCAGGCTGCTCCTGTTAGATACTATCTAAGATCCAATGTCATATCACATGACTTTCAGACAAGCTCCTATTCTCTCTTATCTAAGAAACCAATACTGTTAATGCAGTACTCAGTTGGTAGAGGCTGGGGATTGCAATGCCAGGATAGTGGGTTCGATTCCCAGGACCACCCATATGTTATATGACTGTAAGTATCTTTGGATAAAATCACCCACTAAATAGCATGCATTATATTAATGAACATGTTGTTTATGAACTTTTAACGTTGCCTAAATTACTGTAGGCAGTGAGCTGTGCTGTCTCTGTACGGTATACTATGTATTAATAACATTCCACCCATGAGGCCAAAGAGGGTGCTTTTGATCATTTGACTGCTGGAAGTGCTACATTGCTTTGGATAAGAGAGTCTGCTAAACGACTAAAACATCATTGAAATGTCCGCTGCCACTGCATCTATCCACATTTTCGCTGCATCCTATATTCCCCGGTGATACCGTAGCACAAAGGAAAAACATTCATGTCAGTCTTAAGATTCAAACGAATGATGTGTATCAAATAGGGAAGCACTGCCACCTCACAACATGGTTGTCGAGCCCCTGCACCACACCACAATATAACAAAATATGAACGTTCCTTTACCCCAATGTTTGCATTATTTTCCAAATGGGCTTTAACATGTAGCCATAGTGTACATTTCAACAGCGAGTAATGAATGAACGAACACCAAGGCACTATCCCCTTTCATTCATTAAGACAAACTCAAGAACAGGAAGAGAGCTCATGGAATTGGAAGCAATGCGATGTTTCCAAAGCTTGCGTAACCAATCCCACGCACCATGCATAATATAATAGTCCTAGCTGCCTTATACTGAGAATAAAGCAGGGCTGTGCTACATCGAGGTGCCCATTGGCACTGCATAGCTGGTGTGATGGCAGAGGTGCAGGATGAAGCCGGATGCCCACAGACAGAGGGTATTTGATGTGGTACCAAACTGGCACAGTTGGCATGGCCCAGCAGGCCTTTAAAACCATTATGGGGATCCATGAGATGAAGCAAAGTAGGACCAGAGCAGGAAAGAACAAAGCAGGAGAGAACAGCATGTAATGGAAGCCATTGAAACGGAAGAGAAAAAAAAGTGTGAAAGAGACATGAAGAGAGAGTGAAATACACTTGTAAATGATCTGGGTACTGGTGTGTGTGCATGTGTACGTGCGTGCACACATCTTTGTGTGCCTGCATGCCCGATAGAGAATGAGCCAGAGAGCACGGAACAAGACTAAGTAGGAAGAGGAAAAGAGGCCAAACATTATCACCCAGAACTTTCAGGGGTGACAGAAATAGAGTACGATTGGATGAGGAGATTAGCCCTGTGTGAGTGAGTAAACTCTGAGCTCCTGCCCTTGGAAAGCTCTTCATCTGGATCTTCAGGTGTCACAGATATTTAGAAACACACTTGGTGCAGACAATGTCAATCATCTCAAAGCCGTACGGACATAGTACACAAACGCCACAAAAGCCATTTGACGGTGTAGAGAGAGCTCTGCCAAACACACACTGTTTTCATAAGGGCTTGTGAGGAAGTATCACGTTTATTTCCGCCTTAGAAAATGTCCTCTCTTGTCCTCTCAAATACCGCAAGCATGGAAAATCTCAATCGGATACCACGCTTTGAAGTGGATTGTTCCTCTCCACGCTTTGAAGTGGATTGTTCCTCTCATCTTTTGGGACATCTATTTCCGTTCTGTCTCATGTTTCAGAATGGGTTCCCTTTTCAATTGCTGCAAAAAAGAATGAAAATACATTTATTTCACAATTAAACACACTTGGGCAGAGGAAGGCCATTCTAAGCCATATCTAGCTGTCTGCAACAGCCTCGCTACATGCTGACAAATGTAGATAGGCTAAGACCACTTGCTGCTTAGAGATGGACCAACAGACGACCATAACTCTAGACACACAACCATCTAGATTTATTTAGCTCCTATTTACCCAAGCACTTGCTAATAGCTTTATTGAAAACAACTTCAATCGGTGCTTCTAAGTGAAACGTTAAAACGTTTTCATTTAGTAGCAGCCTAATCTACCATTTTATATTTAATTTTCAAATTCTCCTTCTCCTGTCATTTTCATCTGAATTGTTGCAACATTGTTGAATACATGCCAGCCATGATTGAGCACATTATGGCAGTCAATGTTGTCATTTTCAAAGCTTCCATTCAGACTTGTGTGCTTATTTTATTATTATTCTTTATTATTCTTGGCAGTGAGCAATTGAGGGAATGAAGATGTATCCACCCACCGACTTTGTCACATATAGCAGTAAACCAAATATTTTGTCTTGGTTTTTGTCTTACTGAGGCAGACCTCCAGAACTTCCCTTTCAGATTAGAGGTAGACGTTAATAGAAAAAAACAGGCAGTGCAGATTAATACTTGCAGCCACATTCATGGCCTATCCTTAAAAAAGCCCAGACCCACTTGGGTGCTCGAGCGGACCTACCCAGGTTGGATTTGAGCCTTTTGCTCTTTCACACTGGTTGTAAAGGCAGTGTGTCCCTAGGGCCGCATCTGGCTGGTTCTCAGGGTTTAAGTCCCCTCTGGGGTTTTGCTGGATGGGTCCTCTCATGTTACTGGCCACATCAGAGGTCCCTGGTGAAAGTCTGCATGCAGAATGACTCGGGGGCATCACTCCACATCCACTGAGCCCACCCCTACTCTGGTCTACACATGATCATAAAACAAATAATTTGTTTCTCTTCCAACTGTTTTATAGAGAGGATGGCTTCTTTGTTCTAGAATATGTAGGTTGATTGTCCACTTGCTTTTGTAATCCCGGTTTGATCCCCAGTTTGTGTCAACAACAAAACCCCACCCCCATGTTTGTTTTTGTTTGTTTATTTTGGAAGGAGGTAACATTCCTTCTATCACTGACTGACATTAGTGTTATAGGAAATGGACGGAGCAGCAGATTTATTATGTCTTTGGGCCTGGCGTGCAGTGTTTGTCCTTTGTACAGGGCAGACAGTGAAATGGAGACAATGTGCTATGGCAGATGATGATGACGGACAGTTGGGTCCGATGGGAGACTGGCTCTGGCAGGTCTGGAGAATGGTTAAGCCAGGATTGTGTCACATCATTATGGCACTCAACATACAGGAGATGGCTCTCTCCCAGGGTCCATCCCCCTCAATAAATATGGACACGCAATGTTTGTACGTTCACATCCGATACACCGCCCGGGCATATGTCCATTTCTCGGCGGGATGCCACTTTTAGGAGGCCTCAAATGGTACTTGAACATGTTACCCTTTGGTATCCACTTCCCCTAACCAAATTACTTGCTGCTGGTGTAGATCACCACGTCTTCTACAAGCTGAGGTATTGTCACGCTTTGGTCAGACTTGTAGGATAAACCCAGGAGGCGAAATTAAGTGGCCGGAAAGGTGTCTACAATGAAAACCTTACAAATCCACCCAGCCCAACTCATCTTCTCCCTGGGCTGATGGAGAGGATTACTGAGAGCACTAAACGTGTAACCGCAGTAGCATATTTGTAACGCCTCGATCACACTGACCGTGTCATTGAGTTTTAGTAACACAGAAGTGCATTCATTTCCAATGCAACGCTGTGTTTGCCTTGCAGCAATGTGTTGCAGAGGCAGTTGCAGTGCGTTCTGGGTGTTGCATATGTTGGATATCCAACGTACGCATTAAAATGTGTGAGTAGACTTGACAAAATAGTAGCAAAAGGGGAATGTTGAACTGTTGTTGCACTCAGTCGGGGTCTCAACATAGTTGCGAGAATAGTAAAATAAACTAAAAATAAAGGTGCAATTTTGAAATGTGGTTGTGCATCAGCAGTAGGTCTCTTGTTTTGTCAGTCACTGATAGTAAGTCAATTACCATGGTCGAATTACCGGCCGTGGGGCCCATTGTTTTTGTTTGTGGATTTTGTTAGCCAGGCGGCAGGTAGCCTTTGCTCCAGGGGCACTGTACTGCTATGGCCGACCTTGTGAAACAACACATTTCACTGCACCTATCCGGTGTATGTGACAAAAGACAACATCTTCGATAAAAACATCTTCACTCAGACATAATTTTAAAAACGGCAAACATTTCTTTCCGCCCCTATGTCAAAATGTGCAGAATTGCAAGAAATTAGCTGCAAAGGGAGGTATGTATGTGGCTACGCAGACCCGAATCAATCAAATCTATTTTTTTATTTGTCACATACACATGGTTAGCAGATGTTAATGTGAGTGTAGCGAAATGCTTGTGCTTCTAGTTCCGACAATGCAGTAATATCCAATGAAAAATCTAACCTAACAATTTCACAACAATTACTGGGATCCGATCCATTGTCCTGGGTGGTGGGCAAAACAGAGGGTCTGCTTCGGGAAAGTCGTATTCCTGGTCATAATGTTGTTGAGTTGACGTTGCTCTTATATCCAATAGTTCCTCCGACTGTATGTAATAAAACCTAAGATTACCTGGGGTAACAATGTAAGAAATAACACATAAAAAAACAAAATACTGCATAGTTTCCTAAGAATGCGAAGCGAGGCGGCCATCTCTGTCCGCGCCGGAGATAGTTTAGTTGGCTCAAATGTTTTAACAAGAGAGAGATTGTTGTGTTACACAAGCCAATCACCAGAGATTAACGAGCAACTGCAGCCCCTCATGATTAGTTTAGATTTTTTGTGCCCCCCACCCCCATCAAAGTTGCCCATCCCTGAAGTAGAGGTTCTCGCTGCACCAGTGGTGGCAGTGGTTCCACTTGTGGATGACGTACAGTGCCTTGATGCACCGGTGGTGGCAGTGGTCGCACTTGTTGATGACGTAAAAGGTATTGACGCACTAGTGGCAGCAACTGTCGCACTTCTGGATGATGTAGTGCAGGTGTGCCCAACATTCTTTAACGTGATATCTACTTTTTCATTTGCCAGCCTGATGGGATCTACCAGTCTCTAAATCTAAACCAACCAACAAAATGTATGAAATGCAACACTCCACTGAGTATGGACCTGCTGCTATGATACGTATTTGATACCCAAATATAATGTGGACCAATAACATGTTTTCCACAAATTGTGGAACTTATTTAATTTCCTACCTTAGTGTGACTTTTGGCATTGGGTGGAGGCAAGTAGTTTTTCATAGTCAGGGCTGTAGCTACATAGTAGATCTGTACTTAAGACTTTGTGAGAAAATGTGAGAAAATGCAGATCCAAAAAGGGCTGAGAAGTTGAGAGCACATCTTATGTTGGGATACTTCTCCTCTACAGTAGCTCCCAGAACTCTTCCTTCATCTCAGTGGTTGCCCTGGATTTCAGCTGCATGTCATTTTGAAGGGTGAGAAGCCCTGATGTTCAAGTTCTGAATGCATGTGTTGAAAGAAGTGCAGGTCCTCACGTTGCAGCTTTCTTGTGAGCAGTGATAGTTTGCATTTAAAAGTGTTCACAGAGCTGATCATGTCGATTACATGTTTGCCTTTTCCTTGCAGCTCTACATTACTTTAATTAAGCATGTAAGTTAGGTCAGTGAGAAAGCTAAATCCAGGAGCCACTGTGTGTCCTCTAGCAGTGCATATTCTGCATGTTTGGAGACCTTGAGAAAACCCTTGATTTCAGGCAACAACTCACTGAATCTCCCTAAAAATGCACATCCGTGTGCTCCGCTTCAGTCTCTCCTAAGTGAGCGTGAAATAGCCTCCGCTGTAGGCTTCTTGTTGGAATAGAACACACAATCTTCATCGCAACATCCATCACCTCTTTCATGTTTAACATCTTCCCGCACAAAGCTTGGTGATGAATTAGGCATACGTCAATACGTGGGCAGGGACTGGTCATATTTTATGTAAATCATGTGACTTTTCAGACATTTAACTGTCGAACGTTAAAACAGAAAGAGATTATAGGCATTGATTTGTGTTGCTGAATTTTAATAGATGTATAATCATCTCATGATCGACTGGCAAGGACACTGTGATCGACCAGTCGATCGCAATCAACTGGTTGGGCAACCCTGATGTAGAGGGTCAGGCTGTAAAATTGCCACTTGTTGCCCTAGGCACAATAAATGCATCCAGAAAATAAAGAATGTGGCAGAAGCGCCAAAGTCGGCTCAAATGTTTTAACAAGAGAGAGATTTGTTGTGTTACACAAGCCAATCACCAGAGATTAACGATTTGATCCCGAGGCACAATCTCTCCCGCTCTCTCTTTTTCTCTCTTTGAGGAAGCAGTTTCGGCCTGACTGACATTCAACCCTTTCAGCAAGGCAAGTAGAACAACAGATGGGAGATGTTGTAATGTAAACTGAGCAAAAAATAAACGTCCCTTTTTCAGGACCCTGTCTTTCAAAGATCATTTGTAAAAATAAAAATAACTTCACAGATCTTCATTGTAACGGGTTTAAACACTGTTTCCCATGCTTGTTCAATGAACCATAAACAATTAATGAACATGCACCTGTGGGATGGTTGTTAAGACACTAACAGCTTACAGATGGTTGGCAGTTAAGGTCACAGTTATGAAAACTTAGTACACTAAAGAGGCCTTTCTACTAACTCTGAAAAATACAAAAAAATTGCTGCCCAGGGTCCCTGCTCATCTGCGTGAACGTGCCTTAGGCGTGCTGCAAGGAGGCATGAGGACTGTAGATGTGGCCAGGGCAATAAATTGCAATGTTGCAATGTGAGATGCCTAAGACAGCGCTACAGGGAGACAGGACGGACAGCTGATTGTCCTCGCAGTGGCAGACCACGTGTAACAACACCTGCACAGGATCGGTACATCCGAACATCACACCTGCAGGACAGGTACAGGATGGCAACAACAACTGCCCGAGTTACACCAGGAACGCACAATCCCTCCATCAGTGCTCAGACTGTCCACAATAGGCTGCGAGAGGCTGGACTGAGGGCTTGTAGGCCTGTTGTCCCTGTCTGGTCCACCGTCACTGGACTAGACAGGACTTGCAAAAAGTGCTCTTCACTGATGAGTCGCGGTTTTGTCTCTCCAGGGATGATGGTCGGTTTCGCGTTTATCTTTTGAAGGAATGAGCGTTACACCAAGGCCTGTACTCTGGACCGGAATCGATTTGGAGGTGGAGGGTCCGTCATGGTCTGGGGCGGTGTGTCACAACATCATCGGACTGAGCTTGTTGTTATTGCAGGCAATCTCAACGCTGTGCGTTACAGGGAAGACATCCTCCTCCCACATGTGGTACCCTTCCTGCAGGCTCATCCTGACATGACCCTCCAGCATGACAATGCTACCAGCCATACTGCTCATTTTGTGCGTGATTTCCAGCAAGACAGGAATGTCAGTGTTCTGCCATGGCCAGCGAAGAACCCGGATCTCAATCCCATTGAGCACGTCTGGGACCTGCTGGATCGGAGGGTGAGGGCTAGGGCCATTCCCCCAAGAAATGTCCAGGAACTTGCAGGTGCCTTGGTGGAAGAGTGGGGTAACATCTCACAGCAAGTCCTGGCAAATCTGGTGCAGTCCATGAGGAGGAGACGCACTGCAGTACTTAATGCAGCTGGTGGCCACACCAGATACTGACTGTTACTTTTGATTTTGACCCTCCCTTTGTACAGGGACACATTTTCCATTTCTGTTAGTCACATGTCTGTGGAACTTGTTCAGTTTATGTCTCAGTTGTTGAATCTTATATTCATACAAATATTTACACATGTAAGTTTGCTGAAAATTAACACAGTTGACAGTGAGAGGACATTTTTTTTTTGCTGAGTTTATATAAATATACCATTTTTAGAAATATTCTTTCCTTTTCATATTCCCTGCAAACTTTACCACCCCTCCTCCAATTGGAGTAAACTAAAAAACAATAACACTTAGGCTTCTACTTCCAGCTTATACATACTAATCTATTTTACGCAATCTATTTTACAATAATTATATTTTCTTTGTTTTTAGTCCTGGCCTTCCTCTATTTCTGATTTCAGTTTGATTTCTATTTGTCATGTATATTTGTAACTATTTGGTACTATTTCACCAAAGGTCTGAACCTATATACATTTTACAGACCCCATATGTTTTACATTTGTTATCTTGTTGTTATTAGTCCCACCCTTCAGCTCCATTCAACCCCTCCCATCTATCGCTTAACCTGTTGAGGATAGAGGGCGCTATTTTCACTTTGGGAAAAAAATCGTTCCCAATTTAAACGGCCTCGTACTCTATTCTTGCTCGTACAATATGCATATTAATATTACTATTGGATAGAAAACACTCTCAAGTTTCTAAAACCATTTGAATTATATCTGTGAGTAAAACAGAACTCATTTTGCAGCAAACTTCCTGTCAGAAAGTGAAAAATCTGAAATCGAGGCTCTGTTCCAGGGCCTCCCTACGCCTCCCTCCCATACGCCTTCCACTAGATGTCAATAGGCTGTGAGAGGTGAAATGGGGTGTATAGCTATATCTATGGTCAAAAGAGAGGTCTTGGAATGACATGACCCCAAATTCCTTTGTTCAGGAAGGCGCAGGAAGGTCATCAGTATTGGCTTCTGAAAAGCATTCGTTATAGACGTCTAATATCTCCGGCTTTGATTTCATTTGATAAATGTGATAATATCATCGTAAAGTATGTTTTTTCAATGTAGTTTTATCAGATGATTGAAATTTTTTCGGGAGTTTTGGCGTGTTCCGTTCTCTGCGTTTGTTCACGATGGACAGCTTCGCGCCACTTGGCTAGTTTTGCTTGCTAATTCGAGAGGGAAAAAGGACATTCTAAAACCAAACAACGATTGTTCTGGACAAAGGACCCCTTGTGCAAGATTCTGATGGAAGCTCAACAAAAGTAGGACCCATTTATGATGTTATTTCCTATTTCTGTCGAAAATGTGTAGTTGTGTTTTCCGCCTTGATTTTTGGCGCTGTCTCGCTATAATGTAAGCTGTATGTCGTACTGAAGTTATTTTTAGAATTCTAACACGGCGATTGCATTAAGAACTAGTGTATCTATCATTTCCTATACAACATGTATTTTTTAGTAAAGTTTATGAATAGTTATTTGGTCAGAATAGGTGAGTGTCAGAAATATATCCGGAGATTCTGGAAAATAGTTGCTACGTTTTCACAATGTATGACCACGGATTTCAGCTCTAAATATGCACATTTTCGAACAAACCATATATGTATTGTGTAATATGATGTTATAGGACTGTCATCTGATGAAGTTTATGAAGGTTAGTGAAATAATTAATATATTTTGCTGGTTTTGTCGCTATCGCTACTGTTGCCTTGAATCAATGTAGTTGTGTGGTTGGCTATTGTAGTAAGCTAATATAATGCTATATTGTGTTTTCGCTGTAAAACACTTAAAAAATCGGAAATATTGGCTGGATTCACAAGATGTTTGTCTTTCATTTGCTGTACACCATGTATTTTTCAGAAATGTTTTATGATGAGTATTTAGGTATTTCACGTTGGTCTCTATAATTACTCTGGCTGCTTCGGTGCTATTTGTGATGGTAGCTGTGATGGTAGCTGCAATGTAAAACTAATTTATACCTCAAATATGAACATTTTTCGAACAAAACATAGATTTATTGTATAACATGTTATAAGACTGTCATCTGATGAAGTTGTTTCTTGGTTAGTTTGGTTGGTTCTTGGTTAGTTTGGTTGGTTTTGTGCAAGCTACCTGTGCTGTGAAAGAAATGTCTGTGCTTTTTTGTATTTGGTGGTGAGCTAACATAAATATACGTGGTGTTTTCGCTGTAAAATATTTAAAAAATCGGACATGTTGACTGGATTCACAAGATGTTTATCTTTCATTTGCTATATTGGACTTGTTAATGTGTGAAAGTTAAATAATTCTCAAAAATATTTTTTGATTTTCGCGCTCTGCCTTTTCAGTGGAATGTGGGAGGAGTTCCGCTAGCGGAACCCCGGGGCTAGACAGGTTATCACCATTCATATTTGCCATATATTTTTCAACTGTGCTGTGATGAAAAAGCACTGAACCTTTCTATTCTCATACTTTCCACAATTGTAAATTAAAGATAACATTTTTTTGTTGAAATAATAATAATTATATTATTGATCGATTGACTTTGACTTTTCAGATCACCAATTATTGCTATCTGCAGTGTTAGCTCTAGGTAAATGTTGCAATTCTTCAGCCATTCTTGGACCTGTGACCAAAAACGAGCTACATATGGACAGTACCAAAATATATTATCTAATGACGCTACCTCCTCGCAACAAAATCTGCAGAGCTGTTTCTGACCGTTTGAGCAGACACATGCACATTTGTGGCCTGCTGGAGGTCATTTTGCAGGGCTCTGGCAGTGCACCTCCTTGCACAAAGGCGGAGGTAGCGGTCCTGCTGCTGGGTTGTTGCCCTCCTATGGCCTCCTCCACGTCTCCTGATGTACTGGCCTGTCTCCTGGTAGCGCCTCCATGCTCTGGACACTACGCTGACAGACACAGCAAACCTTCAGCTCGCATTGATGTGCCATCCTGGATGAACTGCACTACCTGAGCCACTTGTGTGGGTTGTAGACTCCGTCTCATGCTACCACTAGAGTGAGAGCACCGCCAGCATTCAAAAGTGACCAAAACATCACCCAGGAAGCATAGGAACTGAGAAGTGGTCTGTGGTCACCACCTGCAGAATCACTCCTTTTTTGGGGGTGTCTTGCTAATTGCCTATAATTTCCACCTTTTGTCTATTCCATTTGCACAACAGCATGTGAAATTTATTGTCAATCAGTGTTGCTTCCTAAGTGGACAGTTTGATTTCATAGAAGTGTGATTGACTTGGAGTTACATTGTGTTGTTTAAGTGTTCCCTTTTATTTTTTGTGCAGTGTATTTTTATTTGTCACAAATTTCTTTAACCAATTTTGGGCCGACAGACAAGTTCCTTACTTTTTACCCCTTCCACTTGCCTCTTCCATTTTTGTGGTAATGTTGCAATTACTCGGTTGAAATTTTGGGTAGAGCAGACATTTCCATATGTCTGTGTTAGCTGCATGTGTGACACAACTCCACCAGTCCTATTTATGAGATAATTTACAAAGATTATACCTTTTTTTTATCATTTAGTATCTTTGAGTTTAACCACAATATTTGTGGTATTATTTGTTCTGTCTTTTCAGGTGGATTAAACTGAAATTGCAACCAACTTTCTATGGCTTGTTTAAAAAAGAACGATATTTGTAGATGATTTCATTTTCAAATAACCGAAAGTGAGCGGTTGTAATCTGAATAAAGGGAAAAAGGCCATTCTTGAACATGGGGTGTGTCACGTTCTGACCTTAGTTCCTTTATTATGTCTTTATTTTAGTTTGGTCAGGGTGTGAGTTGGGGTGGGCATTCTATGTTGTTTTTCTATGTTTTCTTCTGTACGTTATATTTCTATGTGTTTGGCCTAGTATGGTTCTCAATAAGAGGCAGGTGTCGATCGTTGATTCTGATTGAGAATCGTACTTAGGTAGCCTGTTTTCCCACTACGGGTTGTGGGTAGTTGTTTTCTGTTTCAGTGTTTGATTCTCTTGTTCGTTTTGTATTCCTTCTCATTAAAAGTTATTATGGATACGTACGACGCTGCACATTGGTCCGATATTTTCTACTCTTCTTCAGACAAAGAGGACGAAAGCTGTTACAGGGTGAGACATGCTTACTAATTTACAAGATAACCTTTTTGGATTTGAGTATAACATTTGTATGACTGATGCCTTCAGTGATAGGAAAAAAATGGTTTAATATTTAATCATTTCTGCCGTCTGAAATCATATTCATTATATAAATAGGAACTTTTAATTTTGTCTGGCTTGCCATTCCAAATAAAATTATTTTTTTGCTCGTATAGTTTAAAAGCAAATAGGTAAACTGTGATATGACTAAAGAGTTAATCAGGGCGATTTTCTTATTTTTTTTTATTTATTTATTTTTTCCCACAAATAGACAGGTATTTTCCTTTGCATGGTAGCAAGATCTTATCTATTTTTGTTAACTTTATATAAAAATGTATTGGCGTGAGAATTTCTTTCTTTCAGGATATGTATACCATGTACCTTTTGAAGTCGGAAGTTTACATACACCTTAGCCAAATACATTTTAACTCCGTTTTCACAATTCCTGACATTTAATCCAAGTAAAAATTCCCTGTCTTAGGTCAATTAGGATCACCACTTTATTTTAAGAATGTGAAATGTCAGAATAATAGTAGAGAACGATTTATTTCAGCTTTTATTTCTTTCATCACATTCCCAGTAGGTCAGAAGTTTACATACACTCAATTAGTATTTGGTAGCATTGCCTTTAAATTGTTTTAATTGGGTCAAATGTTTCGAGTAGCCTTCCACAAGCTTTCTACAATAAGTTAGGTGAATTTTGGCCCATTCTTCCTGACAGAGCTGGTGTAACTGAGTCAGGTTTGTAGGCCTCGTGGCTCGCTCACGCTTTTTCAGTTCTGCCCACAAATGTTTTCAGTTCTGCCCACAAATGTACCTTCCAAATTGCATTATGGTAACACGATTGAGGTCGGCTTTGTGATGGCCACTCCAATACCTTGACTTTGTTGTCCTTAAGCCATTTTGCCACAACTTTGGAAGTATGCTTGGGGTCATTGTCCATTTGGAAGACCCATTTGCGACCAAGCTTTAACTTCCTGACTGATGTCTTGATGTTGCTTCAATATAGCCACATCATTTTCCTTCTCATGATGCATTCTATTTTGTGCACCAATCCCTTCTGCAGCATAGCACCCCCACAACATGATGCTGCCACCCCCGTGCTTCACGGTTGGGTTGGTGTTCTTCGCCTTGCAAGCATCCCCCTTTTTCCTCCAAACACAATGATGGTCATTATGGCCAAACAGTTCTAATTTTGTTTCATCAGACGAGAGGACATTTCTCCAAAAAGTACGATATTTCTCCCCATGTGCAGTTGCAAATCGTAGTCTGGCTTTTTTTATGGCGATTTTGGAGCAGTGGCTTCTTCCTTGCTGAGTGGCCTTTCAGGTTATGTCGATATAGGACTTGTTTTACTGTGGATATAGATACTTTTCACAACAAAGTTTGTTCATCTCTAGGAGACAGAACGTGTCTCCTTACTGTCTCCTTCCTAAGTGATATGACGGCTGTGGCCCCATGGTGTTTATACTTCTGTACAATTGTTTGTACAGATGAACGTGGTACCTTCAGGCATTTGGAAATTGCTCCCAAGGATGAACCAGACTTGTGGAGGTCTACAATCTTTTTTCTGAGGTCTTGGCTGATTTCTTTTGATTTTCCTATGATGTCAAGCAAAGAGGCACTGAGTTTGAAGGTAGGCCTTGTAATACATCCACCGGTACACATCCAATTGACTCAAATTATGTCAATTAGCCTATCAGAAGCTTCTAAAGCCATGACATCATTTTCTGGAATTTTCCAAGCTGTTTAGAGGCACAGTCAACTTAGTGTTTGTAAAGTTCTGACCCACTGGAATTGTGATACAGTTAATTATAAATGAAATAATCTGTCTGTAAACAATTGTTGGAAAAATTACTTGTGTCACGCACAAGTAGATGTCCTTAACGTTTCCAAAACTATAGTTTGTTAACAAGAAATTTGTGGAGTCGTTGAAAAGCGAGTTTTAATGACTCCAACCTAAGTGTATGTAAACTTCCGACTTGAACGGTATGTCCACATCCCTGTCAGACCATTTTATTTGTAAACTACATGTAATGTAGGGATCCAATACTTATCATAATAGTGATCAAATACTTTTTATAATTTGGTTTTAATCCAGAGAGATTAGAAAAAGTATCTAGATCCTCTATGAGACACCCCTTCAAAATAGTGGATGGACAAATCTAGGATCAGTGTGGAAGAACTTGACTGACCTGCACAGAGCCCTGACCTCAACCCCATCGAACACCTTTTGGATGAAATGGAACGCTGACTGCGAGCCAGGCCTAATCGCCCAACATCAGTGCCCGGCCTCACTAATGCTCTTGTGGTGTAAAGGCAGCAAGTCCATGCATCAATGTTCTCACATCTAGTGGAAAACCTTCCCAGAAGAGTGGAAGCTGTTATAGCAGCAATGGGTGGACCAACTCAATATTAATGCCCATGATTTTGGAATGAGATGTTTGATGAGCAGGTGTCCACATGTAGTGTATAAAATTAAAGTGTACTATACATGACAAGTATGTGTGGTTTAGGTTAATTTTCCATTCATCCTAGAAACTTTGTAAAGTTGCCTAAAAATTATGGTAAATTACGTACTTGTTTTGAAGATTGATTTTAAGACTGTTTAATTGCAATTGCTGCTGGAAAGCAACTTATAAAGACGTTGATTTGCGGACCACGTCAATTTGGCTAGCTAACAGCTAACCTTCAGTGGATAAACTAGCTAGTTATCTCTAAATGTTTGATTTTCTTCCCAATAATGTAGTGATGACAGTAGTCACAGACCACTTTACCAGGATGAGTTTAGACTCAACATATAGGATAGGCGTACTTGCCAATATCAAAATATTTTTCCAAAAGCCTTCTCTGATAAAGCAATCTAAATGACACAAGTTGTTTGCTTAGCTAAATGCCAGATGTACTGTGTATGCTCCCCTTACGTAGGCTATCGGAAATAACACAATGTTTACTGATCATGAAGAGCATGCAGTTACCTGCTGTGTAACTATGAGCTAGAGCTAAATGTGCACAAACGTTTTGGATGGAATCATAGGAACAATTCATTTCCTATGTGCTCTTAGCAGTCCCTTGAAAACCGCATGCAGTTGTCAATGGTTTTAGCTGAGCTGGGTGTCTCTCTGCCCCCCCCCCCCCCAGCAGGCAAATCAAACATTCTGAACCTTATTGTAAATTTTATTGATAACAACCTATTCAGAAATTAAACTAAATTCCCATCCATATGTTCCTCATTCCTCATTCAGGACGCAATTGTAAATGATAACTTGTTCTCAACTTGCCTACCTGGTTAACTCAAGGTTAACTGAACTGATAATGGAAATAAATTTGATTGCAAACAAGACAATCTGGAACTCAGGTCACCAAAATCTTATTGTAGATCTACAATATAACATGTGTTTCCCTTTTTCAAACTCATGCAATATCTTTAGTAGTATTTGTACCTTCCAAATTGCATAGTTTTCCCATCAAACTGAAAGGCAGTGAGAATATTTATGGCATGCTACTGATGACTGAACCCTGGCCTAAACCACCGCCGGATGATTTATCCTCATTCTTCTTTGTCTAAAGCTATAAATGCCACTGTTACTAAATCTGAAACTAGCTAGCTTCAACGGCCCCGAAGAATGCTGAACATGACAAAATGGAGTGCTATATTTAGGCACTCCAGACACCGTTTGCAGTTTAAGGATGGAAAGAAAGAGAAGAATGAGAGAAAGAGGAGGAGTGGGATGAGGAGGGAGTCTGTTATTAGTAAAAAGTTACCCTATAGTGGTATGTTTATCTTTCTAAATTGAATCACACTCCTTGGGAAGTTTTGAAGAGGCTTTTAGGAGGAGAAAATTGTCCAGCTGTCTGGTTCTTATCCACGGCCCATGAATTCTGCAGATTGCAGCAGGTTAACCATGCCAGCCATTTTAAACTGTCTCCTAGGTGTGGAAAGTGGAGGGAGGGATTAATTCTACAAACATGAACTGACAGAGGCTTCCAACGGAGTGTGTACCATTTCAGCTCTTTTAAAACTGTGCCATTAATACTGTATGGGTTGTTGGCATTGTTTCATTAATATACACGATTCAGTGGGGCAAAAAAAGTATTTAGTCAGCCACCAATTGTGCAAGTTCTCCCACTTAAAAAGATGAGAGGCCTGTAATTTTCATCATAGGTACACTTCAACTATGATAGACAACATGAGAAAAAGAAATCCAGAAAATCACATTGTAGGATTTTTAATGAATTTATTTGCAAATTATGGTGGGAAATAATAGAAAAACAGTCTGATTTTAGGTTAAGTTGTAACCCATAATGTCTATCACTGTGCTTCAACTATTTAAAAGCTCAACAAAGTTCAAATGGGAATATAATGTCAGATAACTTGTTTATTTATTCAACAGGTTCATGTGTTATCACTGTGCTTCATCTAATAGCAGAACCACATGACCTGGATTGCAGTTAAGATTACATAAAAAATACATCAATGCCGTACGAGACATATGCATGCTATCTTGAACATAAACACGTTGTATGATTACATAAGAAGAAAGGTATAGTTACAGTAACCTCAAAATTTGGCCATGGGATGTGTTACTCATTTCAAGATTGAATGTTGCATTAGGTTGTAAAATAGCCTGATCTTTACGCTATTAACTGTATTACAAATGTGATATTGAATTGTGTTTGGTTGTGCAAGCAAATATCAACATTTAAAGGAGATCTATCTACTGCTTTTATAGTTTCATCTGAATCACTGGCTTAATCGCATTCTTTAACTTGTATTTTTGGTTGAAGTGAATCCGACAAATAATTTGAACATGGCGACAAGTTAATAGGCTCTTTATTGTATGTCAAAGGTGATGTTGAATTGTGTTTGTCAACGCAACCAAATATCAACATTTGAAGTAGATTTATCTTCTGCTTGGATAGTTCAATCTGTGCCATTGACTTAGTCTGGCATTAATTCCAGTTTGTCTACAAATTAATAATTTATATTTTGGATTCACGTCTCAACCAAAAATCTAAGTTAAAGAATAGGGCTAAATCAAATAGTTTGAATTGATTTAGTCCTATTATTTGACTTAAATTTTGGGTTGAGATGGAGACATAAAATCAACAGAAGTAATTACTGTAGAAAATGTCAGGTTAAAAACCATACTTTTCCACTTTAATATATATTTTTTTACTTCACTGAAATATTGTAGATAAAACGGATGGATGAATGCTCCCACACTTGTTTGGTGGACAGACATTGAGATTATCAAACAGGTTTCCTGGTAACTGTAAGGGTTGCGGAACTGGTGGCAGTGAAGTCAGACGCAGGAGAGGAAAAATAGGTAATAGCCGTAGCCATTTAATACAAAACCCATGGCAATACAAAAAGAACCTACATGGGTACAAAACCCGACGCGCACCAGTAACATAGAGTACAAACACTTACAAACAAACAATTCCACACAAGGATATGGTGGGAGCAGAGGGTTAAATACACAACAATTAATGAGGGAAATGGAAACCAGGTGTGTAAGAAGACAAAACAAATGGAAAATGAAAAGTGGATCGACGATGGCTAGCCAACCGGTGACGCCGACCGCCGAACACCGCCCGAACAAGGAGAGGAAACGACTTGACAGTAATTCTGTCTGATAATTTTGCAAGGCATGTTTTTCTCTCTAATCTTCCATAAATGGGCATTCTATCATGTGTTGAAGTAAAAATGTTTATTACAGGGGCAGGCAAACGACAGGTCAAGGCAGGCAGGGGTCGATAATCCAGAGTAGTGGGGCAAAGGTACAGGACGTCAGGAACAGAGGGAAAAACTCTGGTAGGCTTGACGAAACAAAACAGAGAACACAGGTATTAGTACCCAGGGGATAATGGGGAAAAAGGTGACACCTGGGGGGGGGGGGGGTGGAGACAAGCACAAGGACAGGTGAATCAGATCAGGGCGTGACACATTCATTTTATCCTGTCCGAGTGTGGTTCATCTGATGATTAATCTATTGAATTTCAGCTCTCATCAAAATTTCTACTATAAAAGTGTTTAACCTGTGTATTATAGTGCCTGTCAAATAATGTGATGAATTGATGGAAAGATTTAACAAAAAAAATTCAATTCTAGGTTCTCTTCTCTGTGATTCCACATGAAATATCATTTGAAATGTCATCTTTGCAAAGACCTGACCAAAATGATTATCTGTCACGGTTGTACACCGTTGGAAGATCTGAAGTAGAGATCAAGTGTCTTTTTAAATACTATAATTGTTTCAAGTAGGATTGTAGACTCTTCTTGAAATCTCAACTAAAGTTTTTTAGCAGTTTTGAGACTGACACTTATACACACACACACTTGAGAAAGTGACACAAATGAGGGCATAAGGCTCAAGTTGTGTTAATTGGTTTTACAGCCTTGTGTTTTTAAATTACACAATGTCAGATCCATAGACCAGCTTGCCCTAATATTGCATGCAGCAGAGTCAGAGGGTCAGTACTGAGAAGGAAATTACACTTGCTGTCTTCTCCCGTTCCCTTCGCCCATAGGGCTGGTGGCTGGTGTGTGGTCTCCAGGTTCGGAGTGGGGTCAGAAGGTTGTCCCTGAGAGATAAAGAGACGGGTGAGACAGTGTTGACCACAATGGTCACCCCTGATTGGGGTCGACGAAGGCCAAGCAGGAAATAGTGACTAAGCAGGATACAGTACTAGACACCTATCAAATTTTATTTGTCACATGCTTCGTAGACAACAGGTGTAGACTAACAGTGAAATGCTTTCTTATGGGTCCTTTTACAACAGTGCAGAGTTAAAGATATATATTTTTAAAAGTGACACAGTGAATAACAAATTAAACCAAAGAGTAAAAATAACATCTACTATATATATATTTTTATTTAACTAGTCAGTTTATTAAGAACAAATTATTATTCACAATGATAGCCTAGGAACAGTGGGTTAACTGCCTTGTTCAGGGGTAGAACGACAGATTTTTACCTTGTTAGCTCTGGGATTCAATCTAGCAACCTTTCAGTTACTGGCCCAACGCTCTAACCACTAGGTTGCCTGCCGCCCCACATATGGGTCTTTCTATAAATAATTGGGCCAATGTGTGTGATTATGATCAACATTTCAAAATGGTTTGAAACAAAAATAAAATGGATGTTCATGCAGTTCCACATGTGTACTTAGAGGAATAAAAGTGAATATATGAAAATTGGCCCATAACTCTACCTATACGATAACATAGGCCTAGGACTCTACATCCTTTAATTAAGCAGGGTTCCAACAGACATTGGCAAGTCAAAATCAAGGATTTTCAGGGATTTAAGTAGGCTATTACCACTTTAAGAATATTTGTTCTTTTTTTGGGCCTTGCCAATGCTTTCATATTGAAAGTATTATTACATAAAAAAATTTGACAATAATGTGGACATTACCAATCAAAATAGTTTGGATGCATAGATGGCAATTTTTCTGTAGCCTATGTGGCCGACGCAGGCACACGTAATAAATCCATGAATAGCGGTAGCATTAATCTCACTACTTGAATATGACCATCGCTGTTTTTATAATGCGAAAGTGACCAAAAACTAGGCTTCTTTTTTAATAGACTGATCTGTATGGAAAGCCAAGATCATTTCCTCTAATTATCTACTTTGCAACTGCTTACAATTTTTGAGCTACATTGCAAGTACTTAGCATGTTACCTAACCCTTCCCCTAACCTTAACCCTTTAATCTAACTCCTAAACCTAACCCTTTAATTACTTAGCTAGCATGTTAACTAGCCCCTAACCATAACCTTAACCCCTAGCCTAGCTAGCATTAGCCACCTAGCTAGTCTAGCTAACGTTAGCCACAACAAATTGGAATTTGTGTAATGTACACAAGTAATTTGTTTCTATTTCACAATCTATTTCACAATAAGCTTTGATAAAGTGTTGTTTAAAATTGCAGGTCTAACATGGAAAACAAAATGTATTTGTCATGTTATTTCATTACCAGATCATATATAATGAATTTCGAATAAGTAATTTGATAATGAAATAACTTGACAAATACATTTTGTTTTCCATGTTAGACCTGCAATTTTAAACAACACATTATCAGAGCTTATTGTGAAATGGAAACAAATTACTTATTCGAAATTTGTGACAGGCACACACAAAAGTCCACTATTTTATGTGTATTACACAATCTTCATCACAATGCATTTTGTGTGTATTACACAATTTTCTTTCTTCATAACGCATTCGTGTACATTACGCAAATTCCAATTTGTTGTGGCTAACGTCCGTGGCCGACGTGAGTAAAACATTTAAACCTGTTAAGCTGTCATCAATGCAAAGGGTGGCTATTTAAAGAATCTCAAATATAAAATATATTTTGATATGTTTAACACTTTTTTTTGGTTACTACATGACTCCATATGTGTTATTTCATAGTTTTGAAAGTTTCAAAGTTTTGACCGGTAGTGTATGTATATACTCTATTCTATACGTTGTATTAGCCACTTAATGTTTACATATCTGGCATTACACATCTCATATGTATATACTGATTTCTATACCATTCTATGGTATCTCATTCACTTAATAATGTTTACATATCTTGCATTACTCATCTCATCTGTATATACTGTATTCTATACTATTCTACTGTATCTTAGTCCGTTCCGCTCTGACATTGCTCTTCCATATGTATATAGTCTTAATTCATTCCTACTTATATTTGTGTGTATTGGGTATATGTTGTGGAATTTGTTAGATATTACTGCACTGTCGGAGCTAGAAGCACAAGCATTTTGCTACACCCGCAATAACATCTGCTAATCACGTGTATGTGACCAATAAAATTTGATTGAATTGTCAATAAACCCACTAGGCTATGTAATGTGTTGTCATTATATCCAGGATAATTAATAGGAATAGGGTTGGGTGCTGCGAAGTAGTCTATCCTACACAATTGCGCACAGTAGACTCTGTGTCCAATCCGAGGCACAAAAACATATGAAAACATGAACTCATTACCTTGATACTTTCTCTGTTAAATCTAACGAGACCCTAAATTGAGAAGACAACAACAGATGATAAACATCAATTCGCTAGGGATTTTAGATCCAACGTGGATCCAGGCAAAACTGTCTTTACCGGCGTAACGAATGACAAATATTCTGGACCTTCATTTCCAAAACCTTTTTTCCAGCACTTGGGCTGTTGTTGCATTGCATGTGATATCACAACAGCTGTTTGTCACTTCACTGTCGTTCGGAAATTTCTACCTGGATCAGATGATGACGTGTGAAAATATCATGGTGTAACTAATATCTAATCGAACTGACTAATGCTTAATATATGATATGATGACAACATACACTGTCATAAATGCAAGGACAGAGAATGTATGTTTTGTTTCACAAGATTTTGTATAGAACCGTCAAGACACCAACCAGGATAAAGGGTTAAACAGTTTTTTAACCTACTTGTGAATATTATTGAATATAGCTATGATCCCCCTGATATCTTGATGAAATGACATTATCTATTTTATCTATTTTACAGCCTACAGAGATTACAGCCTTGAGTCTTCTTATGTATGACGCTACTAGCTTGGCACACCTGTATTTGGGGAGTTTCTCCCATGCTTCTCTGCAGATCCTCTCAAGCTCAGTCAGGTTAGATGGGGAGCGTTGCTTCACAGCTATTTTTAGGTCTCTCCAGAGATTTTCGATCCGTTTAAAGTCCAGGCTCTGGCTGGGCCACTCAAGGACATTCAGAGACTTGTCCCGAAGCCACTCCTGCGTAGTCTTGGCTGTGTGCTTAGGGATGTTGTCCTGTTGGAAGGTAAACCTTTGCTCCAGTCTGAGGTCCTGAGTGCTCTGGAGCAGGTTTCATCAAGGATCTCTATGTACTTTCCTCCGTTCATCTTTCCCTCGATCCGGACTAGTCTCCCAGTCCCTGCCGCTGAAAAACATCCCCACAGCATGATGGTGCCAACACCATTCTTCACCGTTGGGATGGTGCCAAGTTTTGTCCAGATGTGACGCTTGGCATTCAGACCAGAGAATCTTGTTTCTCATGGTCTGAGAGTCTTTAGGTGCCTTTTGGCAAACTCCAAGCGGGCTGTCATGTGCCTTTTACTGTGGTGTGGCTTCTATCTGGCCACAGTACCATAAGGGCCTGATTGGTGGAGTGCTGCAGAGATGGTTGTCCTTCTGGAAGGTTCTCACATCTCCACAGAGGAACTCTGGAGCTCTGTCAGAGTGACCATCGGGATCTTGGTCACCTCCCTGACCAAGGCTCTTCTCCCCCGATTGCTCAGTTTGGCCGGCCGGCCAGCTCTTGGAAGAGTCTTGGTGGTTCCAAACTTCTTCCATTTAGGAATGGTGGAGGCCTCTGTGTTCTTGAGGACCTTCAATGTTGCAGAACTTTTTTGGTACCCTTCCCTAGATCTGTGCTTCGACACAATCCTTTCTTGGAACTCTACAGACAATTCCTTTGACCTCATGGCTTAATTTTTGCCCTAACATGCACTGTCAGCTTTGGGACCTTATATGGACAGGTGTGTGCCTTTCTAAATTATGACCAATCAATTTATTTTACCACAGGTGCACTCCAATCAAGTTGTAGAAACATCTCAAGGATAATCAGTGGAAACAGGATGCACCTAAGTTCAATTCTGAGTCGCATAGCAAAGGCACTGAATACTTACAGTACTAGTCAAAAGTTACTCATACCTACTCATTCAAGTTTGGCTTTTATTTTATTTTTTACATTGTAGAATAATAGTGAAGACATCAACACTATGAAATAACACCCATGGAATAATGTTGTAACCAAAAAAGTATTAAATAAATGAAAATATATTTTAGATTCTTCAAAGTAGCCAACCTTTGCCTTGATGACAGCTTAGCACACTCTTGGCATTCTCGCGCTAAACAACTATTGGCTAGTTCTTCTGTCTGTAAAGAAAAGGGCAGGGTATCGGTTGAGCCTGCTGCAACTATTGGAATAGAACAACCCATTCTCCCTCTGCTCTCATTTCCCCAGACAGACACACGCAAGGCTCTGTTTCACTCACTCAGTCACTCGTCTCAGAGCACATGTCTCCCCTCGTGTATGAATCTGAATCCATAGCAGAAGAGGTCGGTGACACCTTAATTGGGGAGGATGGGCTCGTGTTAATGGCAGGAGCGGAGTATGTGGAATGGTATCACACACATCAAACACATGGTTTCCATTTCCGTTACAGCCATTTTTATGAGCCTCTCTCCCCTCAGCAGCCTCCACTGATCCGTAGCTAGTCATTTGCTGAGGCCATATGGTTGCTTTTGTCTGTCTACTTGGCATTGTTTAGTAGGCTTACTTTGTCTGTCCATATAATTATTCCATTGCTGATGACATCTGTCGTTATGTCGTGATCCAAGCCCATGCTTGCTTGCTATTATTATTTATTCTCTCCCAGGCATGTTTACCGAGCGACAGATCATTATAAAATAAAATTACAAATTTAGATTGTTTGTTTTGATTGAACAAATGTTGTGTCGTGAGAGAAAAGATTTGCTCCTCTCGAAAGTGAAACAATATATGGGGCAAGCGAATTAGCCTACCTTCATCTAAATCTCTGTCTGGAATAAATGCAGGCAGTTGTAGCCAGCCATGCATTAGGCTATTTATTTGCCTATTCCGTTGATAAATTAATAGGTTTAAGTATTTAAATCACATGCATTTTCATCTGTCGGGGTTGTTTAACAATGTGTGTGAATGAGTGAAGGAACATAACGAAACGCTTTGAGATGCACCCCGAGTGATAGCACAGTAATGCACACTTGAGGTACAGGCTTTTCCGACATTTAAAGCACACTTCTGGGTTTTCCGATCACGGGTAAATCCGATTTATGAGTATCAAGTGTGATAAAACGGATCCGATTACGAAACTCAGGCGAGCAGAACCTCGAGTCTTCCGTTGTATTAGAGATCGTACGAAAGCTGTTGTTAACAAAGAGACGCGCACCCCAGCCCTTGAAGTTTACAAGACGCTGCCGTTCTGTCCTGCCGATGCATAGACAAACCAGCTAGATTTATATTAACCATGTCCTCGTTCAGCCATGACTCCTTGAAGCACAGGATATTACAGTCCTTCAGGTCCCGTTGATAGGACAGTCTCGAACGGAACTCGTTTAGCTTGTTCTCCAATGATTGGTACATTCGCCAATTGAACAGAGTCTACCCTATTATTCACTCGCCGTCGTAGTTTTGTCAGGGTGTCGGCCTCTATACCATCGTCTTTTCCTCTTCCGAGTGTCGAGGATAAGGGTGTTTGTGACAGCTATCCAGAGCCTTGTGGAATGAGACCGTGAAGCTAATCCTAGGCGGCAGTTTGGAGACGGTGACCAGGCTAACTAAATGGGATATTGTTTTCAATGAAAGCTTTGATTTCAGAAAGGTACTTCTCAGAAAGTTTACTATTTCTTTCAAGAAAAGATAAAGTACCACACACAATACATCAAAGTTATGGAGTAATATGAGCTCGCTCGTTTGTAACTGTGCAGAGAAGTATGTAATTTGCGAGAAATACTGACCACTGTTGCCTTGAATATTTTTACCATATATGGAATCAGTCTTTAACTTCTTTGGGACTGGGGGACAGTATTGAGTAGCTTGGATAAAAAGGTTCCCAGAGTAAACTGCCTGCTACTCAGTCCTAAAAGCTAGAATATGCATATAATTAGTGGATTTGGATAGAAAACACTTTGAAGTTTCTAAAACTGTTTGAATGATGTCTGTGGATATAACAGAACTCATTTGGCAGGCAAAAACCTGAGAAAAAATCCAACCAGGAAGTGGGAAATCTGAGGTTTGTAGTTTTTCAAGTCATTGCATATCGAATATACAGTGTCTATGGGGTCATATTGCACTTCCTACGGCTTCCACTAGATGTCAACAGTCTTTAGAACCTTGTTTGATGATTCTACTGTGAAGGATGAGGGAATAAGAGCTGATTGAGTCAGCGGTCTGGCAGAGTGCCATGAGCTCAGTCTCGCGCGCTCCCGTGAGTTAGCTGTGTTCCATTGTATTTCTACAGACAAAGGAATTCTCCGGTTTAAACATTATTGAAGATTTATGATAAAAACATCCTAAAGATTGATTCTATACTTCGTTTGACATGTTTCTACGAACTGTAATATTACTTTTTGTCTGAACTTTCGCCTGGACTTGCCCGCACCTCCTGAGTTTGGATTTGTGTACTAAACGCGTGAGGTATTTGGACATGAATTATGGACTTTATTGAACAAAACAAACATTTATTGTGGAACTGGGATTCCTGGGAGTGCATTCTGATGAAGATCATCAAAGGTAAGTGAATATAATGCTCTTTCTGACTTCTTCTGTTGACTCCACAACATGGCGGGTATCTGTATGGCTTGTTTTTGTGTCTGAGCGCTGTACTCAGATTATTGCATGGTGTGCTATAATTCCATGCATAACAATTGTATCTTTTAGAAAGGTTTATTATGAGTATTTCTGTAAATTGATGTGGCTCTCTGCAAAATCACTGGATGTTTTGGATGCAAAACATTACTGAACATAACGCGTAAATTGGACACTGTGGCTGGATTTACAAGTTTATCTTTAAAACGGTGTAAAATACTTGTATGTTTGAGGAATTTTAATTATGGGATTTCTGTTGTTTTGAATTTGGCTCCCTGCAATTTCACTGGCTGTTGTTGAGGTGGGATGCTAGCGTCCCGAATATCCCAGAGAGGTTAATTGTCTTAGAAATTCTCAGTTTGACCTCCTGTTATTGTCCTATATAAACTATATTGTCCCTCCTTAGTATTTTTCTATAGTAATCAATTCAAATTATATTAGTCACATGCGCCGAATACAACAGGTGTAGACCTTAGAGTGAAATGCTTACTTATGAGCCCCTAACCAACACATGCAGTTTCCCAAAAAATACGGATAAGAATATGAGATTAAAGTAACAAGTAATTAAAGAGCAGCAGTAAAATAACAATAGCGAGACTATATACAGCGGGGTACTGATAAGGAGTCAATGTGCGGGGGCACCGGTTAGTTGAGGTAGTATGTACATGTAGGTAGAGTTATTAAAGTGATTATGCATAGATGACAAGAGAGAGTAGCAGTGGTGTAAAGAGGGGGGGGGGGCAATGCAAAAAGTCTGGGTAGCCATTTGACTAGATGTTCAGAAGTCTTATGGCTTGGGGGTAAGAAGTGTTTCAGAAGCCTCTTGGACCTAGACTTGGCACTCCGGTACCACTTGCCATGCGGTAGCTTAGAGCATAGTCCATGACTAGGGTGGCCGGAGTCCTCGACAATTTCCAGGGCCTTCCTCTGACACCACCTGGTATCGAGGTCCTGAATGGCAGGAAGCCTGGCCCCAGTGATGTACTGGGCTGTTCGCACTACCCTCTGTAGTGCCCTGCGGTCGGAGGCTGAGCAGTTGCCACACCAGGCAGCGATGCAACCAGTCAGGATGCTCCCGATGGCACAGCTGCAGAACCCCTCGAGGATCTGAGGACCCATGCCAAATCCCCTCAGTCTCGTGAGGGGGAGTAGGTTTTGTTGTGCCCTCTTCACGACTGTCTTGGTGTGCTTGTAATGTGTATTTTCTATGTGAACTCCTGATACTGTATAATTCCCCTTTGAATTCCTGACTCTGAATATCACTATGGCCATACTGTACAAATAAATGTTGTATAACTCAATAAATAGTTAAAACTGTCCAAGCTACCGGGTGTTGATGAATTCCTCAATAATGCATGTTGTTGCTGGATAACACCTTTGAGTTTTGGGACTGCCCCAATTGTTCAGTGGATGCTACTTCAATGGTGAGAGTTTTTCCCCTTCCTGCTGCTTTGCATTTTATGTATAGATGGTTGAAAAAGCAAACCTGCTAATGTTCTACTCATGTAGTAGGGAATAATACAGTGGTCTTGTGGTTGTATGATAAATACTGCTGGAGGATTTGAATACTGATGGACGGATACTTGGAATTCAACTTGAACTCAAGGGTAGACATAGTAAATGTAGATCCGGGACATTCCAATGAGTATGATAAAGTGCATTCGGAAAGTATTCAGATCCCTTGACTTTTTACACATTTTGTTACTTTACAGCCTTATTCTAAAATTGATTAAACCGGTTTTCCTCCTCATTAATGAACACACAATACCCTATAACGACAAAGCAAAAAAGGTTTACACATTTTTGCTAATTTAGTAAAAACTAAAAAATGAAATATTACATTTACATAAGAATTCAGACCCTTTACTCAGTACTTTGTTAAAGCACCTTTGGCAGCGATTACAGCCTCGAGTCTTCTTGGCACACCTGTATTTGGGGAGTAACTCCCATCCAAATATGTCATCAAGGCAAAGGGTGGCTACTTTGAAAACTCGAAATACAAAATATATTTGGATTTGTTTAACACTTTTTTAGTTACTATATGATTCCATATGTGTTATTTCATAGTTTTGATGTCTTCACTAATAACTAATGTAATAAAAAATAAAGAAAAACCCTAGAATGAGAAGGTGGCCCAAACATTTGACTGGTACTGTGCAAAACATAAAGCTTATGTTACAAGGCAATATTGACATGAAAAAAACATAATTATAGGTGTATAGATCCTGAGGTTAGCTTACAAGACAAATCATGAACAAAGAGATGCCTACTTGTTTTATTCACGTTTTCAAGTACCGTTACCAAATCATGCATTCCAATTCTTGCATAGTTTGAAATGTTAACTTTTTTTTTTAAGGTTGTACTGATTATTATGAGCTAATTCTAAGATAATTGCCAGATACAGTATGTGTGGAGCCATGTTTATTGACATCAGACAATGCATTCTGGGTGTCACGTAAATGTTTGTCAGACCAAAGATGTTATAACAAAATTAGGTAAAGGGATGGTGTCAAGGTGTGGGTGTAGCTGGTGCATTGGAAGTCAGGCGCAGGAGAGCAGAGATGAGTGGACAAGGCACTTTACTGAGGCAATATATGAATAGAACACAACCGCGTCACAAAAACAAATGCCCTCAGAACAAGTGAGGCAGCACTAAGTACAAAATAACAAAGTACAAAGTACAGGCTGTCAAAAACGGGTGTATAATAGAACCCGGCACAAACCAGCCGGAAGAGTGCCAACATGACAAATAAACAATTACACACACAGACATGGGGGGAACAGAGGGTTAAATACATGACAAGTAATGAGGGCAATGTAAACCTGGTGTGTGGGAAAACAAGAGAAGTCGTGACAGATGGTTCACTCGTCTTTCGAGTAAACTTTTGGACGTGAATGATGGTAGTCGACACACCCCGGATTGAGCGTCCGCTGCAGGGACCACTGTAGAAGGATCACTCTGTGTTCATAAATGTCAAAGGGTTAGGATTAGGAGAAGGGTTAGCTAACATGCTAAGCAGTTGCAAAGTATGTAAATATTGTAAGTAGTTGCAACATTTCTAATTGGCTAAAGTTGTCTGTGATGAGATTAAAACAAGCAACCTTTGGTTTGCTAGATGTTTGCATTATACGCCCACTTATCCACTCTAACAACACGACTTTTGTTTTTGCCTTTAAGGAATCTTATGTCTTATTTAACCATACCAAACGTAACTTAACATAATAATTGGAGTGTCCTGGATTTATGGTTTACTATTTTACGTGTAGACTATGAGTCCAGGCTGAGGAATTCCTCATTTCATTGAAAAAGGCAGCATCTTTGAGGTCAGCTAATAGCCTACTGCTGGTATTTCCTAATCCAAAGCATGTCCCAATCACAAGCATGTCCCAATGGATAAAAAAAAGAATATTTTAAGTATTGCATCACTAAATATTCTTGAAAATGTGAAATATTGCATAATTAAACATTTAGAAAAAGTATGGCAGTTAGACCGAAACATAGACACTCAATTCAAATCAGTAGGTCTTCTGAGGTCAGAAGTATTTCCATTCTATCACAAATATTTCTCATTCTTGGAAGAAGAGGCTCCAAGGATACTACAGGGATTCACAGAAAAGCATTATATTTTGAAATGGTATACATTTTAGAGCACCTATAGTGTCTACTGTGACTTTAGCAGGCTAAGATATTCATGGATGTTTCTGCTTCAACGGCTATCTCTATAGTTTGTGATATTCTGAGAACCCTAATATTACAATATTGGAAGTGCAGAGGAGATGGAGACGTGCCTCACAGCTGATGGAACCTCTTTCAGGGTTACTATGAAACATTGAAAACCCAAACTATAAAGGTCAATTTAGAAGAGTCCCACAAAAGCAGAACACACAGGACACGCAGTCAAAAAGTCCCCGGTCCCGAGTGAATGTACTGTGTTTGTGGATTGGACCACAGAGTATGTGTAGACATAAGATAGACAATACAGCTACACTTTTAGAAAAAAATGGTTCTACTTAGCACCTATCAGGGTTCTTTGGTTTGTCCCCATATGGCACGTGTCAAACTCATTCCATGGAGAGCTGAGTGTCTGCGGGTTTGTCTGCACATTTGTGGCCTGCTGGAGGTCATTTTGCAGGGCTCTGGCAGTGCTCCTCCTTGCACAAAGGTGGAGGTAGCGTTCCTGCTGCTGGGTTGTTGCCCTCCTACGGCCTCCTCCTTGTCTCCTGATGTACTGGCCTGTCTCCTGGTAGCGCCTCCATGCTCTGGACACTACGCTGACAGACACAGCAAACCTTCTTGCCACAGCTCGCATTGATGTGCCATCCTGGATGAGCTGCACTACCTGAGCCACTTGTGTGGGTTGTAGACTCCGTCTCATGCTACACTAGAGTGAGAGCACCGTCAGCATTCAAATGACCAAACATCAGCCAGGAAGCATAGGAACTGAGAAGTGGTCTGTGGTCACCACCTGCAGAATCACTCCTTGATTGGGGTGTCTTGCTAATTGCCTATAATTTCCACCTTTGTCTATTCCATTTGCACAACAGCATGTGAAATTTATTGTCAATCAGTGTTGCTTCCTAAGTGGACAGTTTGATTTCACAAAAGTGTGATTGACTTGGAGTTACATGTGTTGTTTAAGTTTCCTTTATTTTTTGAGCAGTTTTTATTGATATGCATGCACTTCATACGCCTTCCACTAGATGTCAACAGGCAGTGGAAGTGGAATGGTGGACTAGCTTGATCTGAGGCCGAACAGAGCTTTGGAGTGACAGGTCTGGAAATGTCTTTGTTCTTCTCGGCGCGCGAAGTACGTCGACATTGGCTTCTGAGAAAACGTTCGTTACACGGCGATATCTCCGGCTCTGATTATTTGATACATGGATAATAACATCATAGTAGTTTTTTCAACCGAGTTGTATCAGTTTATTGGGACTTTTGGAATTTTCCGTTCTTTGCGTCAAGAGAAGATGGGCATGTCGCGCCACATGGCTAGCTAAGGTTGCTAATTCGACAGGAGAAAGGACATTCTAAAACCAAACAACGATTTATTCTGGACCTAGGATCCTTGTACAAGATTCTGATGGAAGCTCAGCAAAGTAAAACAATTTATGTGTATTTCGTATTTCTGTGGAAATGTTGATTCCTATTCTCTGCCGTTTTTGCGGGCGCTGTCTCGCAATAACGCAAGCTGTTTGTTATGGTAAAGATTTTAAAAAATCTAACACGGCGGTTGCATAAGAACCAGTGTATCTTCATTTGCCATACAACAGTATTTTTATGTAAAGTTTATGATGAGTTCTTTGTCAGATTAGGGAGTGTCCAAATAGCTCCGGACATTCTGGTGAATCGATGCTACATATTCACAATGTTAACCACGGTTTGCAGCTCAAAATATGCACTTTTCGAACAAAACATAAGTGTATTGTATAACCTGATGTTATAAGACTGTCATCTGATGAAGTTGGTCAAGGTTATGTGTTTAATTAAATATTTTGCTGGTTTTTGCGAATGCTATCTATGCGGTGAATAAATGCGGTTTGTGTGTTGGCTATTGTGGTAAGCTATATAAGTTTATTGTGTTTTCGCTGTAAAACACTTAAAAAATCGGAAATATTGTCATGTCTCATCCCGGCCTTACACAGCTCTCTGGTCTGGCCATGTCAGTGTGAGTCTTTGTATGTTGGTGTGTGACAGGTCTTTATACAGGTAACGAGTTAACAGGTGCAGTTAATACAGTAATGAGTGGAAACAGGAGGGCTTCTTAAAGAAAAACTAACAGGTCTGTGAGAGCCGGAATTCTTACTGGTTGGTAGGTGATCAAATACTTATGTCATGCAAATAAATGCAAATGAATTACTTAAAAATCATACAGTGTGATTTTCTGGATTTTCTGGATTACAGACCTCTACATGCTTTGTAAGTAGGAAAACCTGCAAAATCGGCAGTGTATCAAATACTTGTTCTCCCCACTGTAGATACTTTTGTACCTGTTTCCTCCAACATCTTCACACGGTCTTTGCTGTTGTTCTGGGATTGATTTGCACTTTTCGCACCAAAGTATGATCATCTCTAGGAGTCAGAACACGTCTCCTTCCTGAGTGGTATTACAGCTGTGTGGTCCCATGGTGTTTATACATGCGTACTATTGTTTGTACAGATGCTTGTACAGATGGCTCCCAAGGATGAACCAGACTTGTGGCGGTCTCTAATTTGTTTTCTGAGGTCTTGGCTGATTTCTTTTGATTTTCCTATGATGTCAAGCAAAGAGGCACTGAGTTTGAAGGTAGGCCTCAATACATCCACAGGTACATCTCCAATTGACTCAAATTATGTCAATTAGCCTATCAGAAGCTTCTAAAGCCATGACATTGTTTTCTGGAATTTTCCAAGCTGTTTAAAGGCACAGTCAACTTAATGTATGTAAACTTCTGACCCACTGGAATTGTGATTAAGTGAAATAATCTGTCTGTAAACAAGTCTTGTAAAAAATTACTTGTGTCATTGTCACGTTCTGACCTTTATTTTCCTTTGTTTTTGTCTTTAGTTAGTATGGTCAGGGCGTGAGTTGGGGTGGGCAGTCTATGTTATGTGTTTCTATGTTGAGGTTTGTCATTTGGCCTGATATGGTTCTCATTCAGAGGCATGTGTTTTGCATTGTCTCTGATTGGGAACCATATTAAGGTAGCCTGTTTTCACTGTTGGTTTGTGGGTGATTGTTCCTGTTCATGTGTTCCTGGTTTTTCTGTGTTCACTATTTCGGAACTGTAGCTTCGTTGGTTTTTCGTCTGTTTATTGTTTTTGTTCATATTGAGAAGTATTCTAATAAATTATGGATACGCACCACGCTGCGCTTTGGTCCTCCTCTCCTTCTACCGACAAAAGCCATTACAGTCATGCACAAACTAGATATCCTAACCGACTTGCCAAAACAATAGTTTGTTAATTAACAAGAAATTTGTGATGTGGATGAAAAACAAGTTTTAATGACTCAACCTAAATGTATGTAAACTTCTGACTTCAACTGGACATTTCTCTAAAACAGGTTATAGGCTACAGTACATGTGCACCACCAATGCAAAACTGTAGGCAAAATTAAGAGGCGAAAATATACAAAATGTTTAGGGTGAGGCACATTTGCGACTAACAATTTACTACACAAAATACACTTAGAATTACTTTCTTAGCCTCCGTATACATATCTCCCTGGCATATTACATAATGAAGCCAATGGATAGAGTAGAATATAATAACTTTATTGTTCCAAGGATGCAAGTCCTATACACATGTACTGTAGTTATTACCATGCCTGAGATCCCCACATTGTAGTCTGTACGTTGAATATATTCACTGATCATGTACTCTTCCTTGGCAAATAAAGGTGCGGTTCAGGTATGAATCTCTGTGAGACATTCTTTTTCACTCATTGATAAGGGAATTTATATGCTTAAAGGTAATGATTAAAGAATTCCACCCTGAAACGTAACAATTAGTGATTATTAGTTTATGTAGCATGTATAAGGTTCAGTAGAGACATGTGAGGGAGAGAAATGTGTGTGTGTGTGTGTCTAAGAAAATACCGAGAACAATTCAACTGTGTTTGACCCGACCTGGCTAGAACTCTGAAACTTACGATAGGACAGGGAGTCCTTTCAAGGTTCCTCTAATCTCGGGGGAATAAAACTGGAACCTGCTTGGTAGTGAAAAACAGTGGATACAACTCACCTACTGTTCGTGTGTATGTATGTGCGTAAATAGGGAGTGAGTTATAAAATGGATGTCTTTGTATTATGGACTTAATAAGAACGTTCTCTGAATAAACTGTACGGACCTTTTGCATAAGCTGAGTCTTTGCCTAATTATTATTAAACCCAGGGTCTTACAAACCTTGGGGATTGGTCAAAGCTTAAAATAATTGTTAGTTATCATCATTGGGATTGAAAATTCTCGTGACAGTCATATCCAATACCAGGAGTATCAAACTACATTCTTTGAATGATGCTTTGTCTGCATGCATGTATTACAATTATACACTTCAACAGTGTTTACCACTCCTGCTCCTGGGACATCAATGATTACACATTGTAACTATGCAATAGACTGGAAACATGATTTATGGAAAGGCTGATTTGTAATTCATATATACAGAAAAAGAACAGTGCACTAAACTTCCTATGCATGTCTAACTCCCTTCATCTGCATTAATCTGAGGACACAGGATAGGTGTAGTATTTCAATGAGGCACTTAATTTCAACCAGTGGAGAATGTGAAAACCTTTATTGAAAGTTCAATATCCAGGTGTTATAAATACATAATACATGCATTATAATTATGATAATTGTAATATTATATTGTAAATACAAGTTCAATCTGTACTTCAATGCACATATGGTGTGCATTATTACAAAATAGGAAGAAAGAGGTGGGGAGAGAGGTGTAGAAGACAAAAAGGGAAAGAGGTAAGGACAGAGGAGCAGGGAATGAATTACATTGCTACCCTAATATTCTCTCAGTTCATCACAATTGCATAGTGTCTCTAGCGGTGTCTCCTAACCAACCTTGGGACCCCAGTTGGCCCGAAGGTTATCTTAAGCGCGGGTGAGGTGGCAATGACGGGACTGCTTCCTCTCTCACATCAAAACATACCTGCAGACGAGAGACAGGAGGATAGAGATAGGAGGGTAAGGGTGAAAGGATAGCAGGCCCAGCTGTCAAAGTGAGAGAGTAGGCTATTCTGGATAGAGCAGCTACTTTTGTGTAGTTCCAGTCCTTAGTGAGGACAGAGAACATCATATTCAGTGCTGTCTAATTTGAGTATACTGAAGTCTATATCTTGTGAGGTTTTCTGTCCTCAGATACAGAGAGCTGTGAAAGCCTGTCTGCAGATTAAGAAGTCCCAATGAAGAGCAGTGGTTCTCAGTCCTGGTCCTGGGCACTCAAAGGGTTGCACATACACAGCTGATTCAAATGATGAAGTTATCATCAAGCTTCAAGTGGTATTTATGTTTTCAGCTACCTAGCTACCTACACGTGTATTTTACAGTGATAAATTTATCAAGATAGCCAACTAATATGAAGTTAGGTAGCTGGTAAAATGTAATTAACTTAGCTAGCTATCTATACAGTATGTAAACTAGCTAGCTATGTTAGCAGCTCATTTGAGCTAAAATGCACTGTAGCTAGTTGGCTAATAATACATGCTTTTTTTCCATTTTTGTAATGTATTTACTTACTTGAATAGGTTCTCCCAGGCATGTGGACGATTGAAAACAGGGCAACAAAGTTTGTTTGTCACCAGAGCGGTTTAGAGGATATTACTATTTGCCTGTGAATAACCAGACCTTCATACAAACTTGCTATGCTGAATTCTTGAGACTGGCAAAATAATGTAATGAAACAAACAGGCAGCAGGTTTCAAACCCTCAACATTCTAGCCCGTAGTCCAGCACGCTATCGACTATGCCCAAATGTATTCATTGGGGTTGGGGCCGATTGTGGCTAAAACACTTTATCAATTGGAATCTTTGACAAGTGGAAAGGGGGAAAAATATTATTGTTCGTTTTTCACAAGCGTGGCAGGATGGGCTATTAGCTGAACAATAGACTATTCAACCTTTACTAAAGAATTTTCTAATAGCCGAGTTAGATGTGAACCCCCCAACTTGCAACAAATCATTTGTATCTACCTTTCCACATCTACCTACACACGTATCTAACTACACATGGTGACTGTTCTGAAAAGAGATATATATATATATATATATATATATTAGTCATGACTCCCGAGTGGCGCAGCGGTCTAAGGCACTGCATCTCAGTGCAAGCATTATTACAGTCCCTGGTTCGAATATAGGCTGTATCACAGCCGACCGTGATTGGGAGTGTCACGCGTAATGACGCTGGAGAGACGAAGCAGGTACGGGGAGTAAACATTTAATAAATGACGGACATATAACGAGACAGGCACAGCGTCAGCAAACAGAAACTAAGACAAGAAACAATGAATGCAGCAGCAGGGAACAGAGCAAGGGAACAGACAAATATAGGGGAGGAAATAAACAGGTGACGAATGAGTCCAGGTGAGTCCAATAACGCTGATGCAAGTGACAAGGGAGGGCAGGTGTGAGTGATGGATGGCAGGAGAGTGTGATGCAGGGTAATCTGGCGCCCTCAAGCGCCAGGGGAAGGGAAGAGCAGGAGCAGACATGACAGTACCCCTCCCTCTTGGGACCCCACCTGGGTGAACCGGCCGATAGATGGGCGCTGGGCAAACCAGTTGGGGCGTGAAAACCCGACGAACCGGCAGGAGCGTGAGAGCCTGACGATCCGGCTGAGGAAGCCCGAAGATCCAGCGGAGCGTGGCGTGGGATGGAAACCTGCCCAGCCAACCGAGGCTGGCTGAGGTACCCCCAGTTCCATCGGCGGCGGAATCCATCTCGACGTCACAAACAAAACACTCCTGGACCGGTTGGGAGCACAAAAATTGGCGATCCGTCTGAGGCCCGACGTGGGATGGGCACCCTCCGAGCCAACCGGGGCAAGGAAACCTCTCGAACCAGCTAGGGCGTGGAAGCCCGACGAGCTGGCTAGGCATCCCCGGTTCCATCGGTGGTGACCCAGAGCCGCTGCCACCATTCCAACCGGAACGCTAGTACTCCCCGACGCTTCGTATGTTGGCTGCTGCATTCTGCATCCTGCGTACGAAGCATCGGGGAGTACTGGCGTACCGGTTGGAATGGTGGCAGCGGCTCTGGGTTGCCACCGATGGCGACAAGGACAGATATACTTCCTCCCCTCCCTGTCTCCTAATACAGCCATTATTGAAGGTACTTGAGGTTACAGAGAAAGTCTGGACATGGCCTGCTCTCCCTTATGTAAGGAATTAGGTACTTTCCCATGTTTACTACAGTATGTATTGTAGGCTATGTTTACTTGTCAGACTGCATAGTAGCCTAATAAACAAATGCAGGTGGCATATATCTTCAAAATGCTTTAAATGCTTTATTATCCAAATTTAAAAGCATATACTGTACAGTACTGTATTTCTTAATCAGCATCTTTATCCATTTGTTTATAAAATAATGATAAAAATAATCTTTCAAAATGCAGATGTTGATTTAGTTATGGATCCATAGCGAATTACTATGGGAATAAATGTCAAAGAATTACTGAAATTTTGGAACAAAGTTGTCTAATTAAGGCAAACAAATTGTTGCTTACTGGAAAATACTCTTTCAATCACACACGGTCACATTGTACAACGTCATTCTAACTATTAGCAGGGCTATATTTTGGCCTTTATTAATATTATTTTGTCCTTTATTCAGATTACAATCACTCCCTGTCGTTTTTTTAAAACAAAAGAATCCCCAACTGTTTTTGGGTGATGTGGCCTGGCCTGTCCATCATATCTCCTCCACATGCAACTCAAAGATCTTACTTGACTCAGGGTTACTGAATCACTCAAGGACACTTTCAAGGAAAATGTTTATGATGGAAATATAAAACTTCATTCTTAGAATCCAATTATTTATCCTGACTTATATATCCTTTTATTATTTCATGAATGCATTATTATTGTCCCTTTTCCTCCTGTAAATTCAATCCGTCCCTTTTTGATTTAAACAGGCAAGTCATTCAATTATAAATTGTTATTTACAATGAAGGCCTACACCAGCCAAACCCAGACAACACTGGGCCATTTGTGCACCGCCCTATGGGACTCCCAATCACAGCTGGTTGTGATACAACCTGGATTTGAACCAGGCTGTCTGTAGTGACACCACTAGCTCTGAGATGCAGTGTCTTAGACCGCTGCGCCACTCGGGAACCCTTTTTATGAATGCAGAGAATTAATTTAATGAAAGATTCTATATTCCCAGGTGGCCATTGAAGTCTGATTTTAACAGTCAGTGTCACCATTTGCGTGACCTCTTAGCCATTCATCAGTTTCAAGCATTCAGCTTTTTGCTCTATCTTCTAGCTTCGGCCCTTGGGATCATATCTCCTCATCCCATGGCGGCCTTTTCCATGATCTCTGTACTTGGAAAAGAGTCCGAAATGTCACCCTTTTCCTTTTATTGTTCACTATCTTTTTTACCAGGGATCTAGGATAGCATAGGCTGTGGGAGTCTATGTATGCATGTGAAATGGAACCCTATTCCAAGTATAGTGCACTTTTGACCAGGGACCATACCACCCTAGGGTACTATTTCAGACACATAGACTCCCATACTTAACATGCAGACATATTTCTAGAAAGATCTTGGGAGATGAAAGGCAAGCCGTGACGATTGTAAATCTCAACAGCCAATAGGAGAAAACCACCTCACTGTCCTCTGCATTCACAGAAACGAAGCAATGAAAACCCAAAAGCAACAGAACACGTAGCATGATCATTAGCAGGATCATTGTTACGAACTTAACTGACCTTTCTCACCTGTATCAGACACGAGTCACGCGGAAGGCGCAATCCATTCTGAGGGACTCCCAAGTTTGATGAATTTGTGTTGCTTCCGTCCAAGTGCAGATGCAGGTTCCTTAAATGTAAAACTAACCAGTCAAAACTCTTCGTCATGCCAGATGCTTTCAGCTTTCTTAATATACCCTAGTACTGTACTGTTAGGTACAGGTTGATTCTCTTTTCATGCCTGGTTTAGAGGTCTACTTCCTGTACATACTGAGGTATATATTGTTTTTGTGTATATTTATTGTCATCAAATCACATTTATATATACAGTGGGGAGAACAAGTATTTGATACACTGCCGATTTTGCAGGTTTTCCTACTTACAAAGCATGTAGAGGTCTGTAATTTTTATCATAGGTACACTTCAACTGTAAGAGACGGAATCTAAAACAAAAATCCAGAAACTCACATTGTATGATTTTTAAATAATTAATTTGCATTTTATTGCATGACATAAGTATTTGATCATCCTCCTAAAACCAGTAAGAATTCCGCTCTCACAGACTGTTAGTTTTTCTTTAAGAAGCCCTCCTGTTCTTCACTCATTACCTGTATTAACTGCACCTGTTTGAACTCGTTACCTGTATAAAAGACACCTGTCCACACACTCAATCAAACAGACTCCAACCTCTCCCACAATGGCCAAGACCAGAGAGCTGTGTAAGGACATCAGGGATACAATTGTAGACCTGCACAAGGCTGGGATGGGCTACAGGACAATAGGCAAGCAGCTTGGTGAGAAGGCAAACAACTGTTGGCGCAATTATTAGAAAATGGAAGAAGTTCAAGATGACGGTCAATCACCCTCGGTCTGGGGCTCCATGCAAGATCTCACCTCGTGGGGCATCAATGATCATGAGGAAGGTGAGGGATCAGCCCAGAAACTACACGGCAGGACCTGGTCAATAACCTGAAGAGAGCTGGGACCAACAGTCTCAAAGAAAACCATTAGTAACACCACCATGCCGTCATGGATTAAAATCCTGCAGCGCACGCAAGATCCCCCTGCTCAAGCCAGCGCATGTCCAGGCCCGTCTGAAGTTTGCCAATGACCATCTGGATGATCCAGAGGAGGAATGGGAGAAGGTCATGTGGTCTGATGAGACAAAAATAGAGCTTTTTGGTCTAAACTCCACTCGCCGTGTTTGGAGGAAGAAGAAGGATGAGTACAACCCAAGAACACCATCCCAACCGTGAAGCATGGAGGTGGAAACATCATTCTTTGGGGATGCTTTTCTGCAAAGAGGACAGGACGACTGCACCGTATTGAGGGGAGGATGGATGGGGCCATGTATCGCGAGATCTTGGCCAACAACCTCCTTCCCTCAGTAAGAGCATTGAAGATGGGTCGTGGCTGGTTCTTTCAGATGACAACGACCCGAAACACACAGCCAGGGCAACTAAGGAGTGGCTCCGTAAGAAGCATCTCAAGGTCCTGGAGTGGCCTAGACAGTCTCCAGACCCTGAACCCAATAGAAAATCTTTGGAGGGAGCTGAAAGTCCGTATTGCCCAGCGACACCCCGAAACCTGAAGGACCTGGAGAAGGTCTGTATGGAGGAGTGGGCCAAAATCCCTGCTGCAGTGTGTGCAGACCTGGTCAAGAACTACAGGAAACGAATATGATCTCTGTAATTGCACACAAAGGTTTCTGTACCAAATATTAAGTTCTGCTTTTCTGATGTATCAAATACTTATGTCATGCAATAAAAATGCAAATTATTTACTTAAAAATCTACAATGTGATTTTCTGGATTTTTGTTTTAGATTCCGTCTCTACAGTTGAGTGTACCTATGATAAAAATTACAGACCTCTACATGCTTTGTAAGTAGGAAAACTTGCAAAATCGGCAGTGTATCAAATACTTGTTCTCCCCACTGTATTAAAGCCCTTCTTACATCAGCTATATCTCAAAGTGCTGTACAGAAACCCAGCCTTAAACCCAAACAGCAAGCAATGCAGGTGTAAAGCACGGTGGTAGGAAAAACTCCCTAGAAAGGCCAAAACCTAGGCAGAAACCTAGAGGAAACCAGGCTATTAGGGATGCCAGTCCTCTTCTGGCTGTGCCGGGTGGAGATTATAACAGAACATGGCCAAGATGTTCAAATGTTCATAAATGACCAGCATGGTCAAATAATAATAATCACAGTAGTTGTCGAGGGTGCAACAATCAGCACCTCAGGAGTAAATGTCAGTTGGCTTTTCATACGCGATCATTAAGAGTATCTCTACCGCTCCTGCTGTCTCTAGAAGTTGAAAACAGCAGGTCTGGGACAGGTAGCACGTCCGGTGAACAGGTCAGGGTTCCATAGCCGCAGGCAGAACAGTTGAAACTGGAGCAGCAGCAACGGCCAGGTGGACTGGAGACAGCAAGGAGTCATCATGCCAGGTAGTCCTGAGGCATGGTCCTAGGGCTCAGGTCCTCGAGAGAGAGAAAGAAAGAAAGAGAGAATTAGAGAGAGCATACTTAAACTCTCACACCGGATAAGACAGGAGAAGTACTCCAGATAYAACAGACTGACCCTAGCCCCCCGACACATAAACTACTGCAGCATAAATACTGGAGGCTGAGACAGGAGGGGTCAGGAGACACTGTGGCCCCATCCGATGATACCCCCGGACAGGGCCAAACAGGCAGGATATAACCCCACCCACTTTGCCAAAGCTCAGCCCCCACACCACTAGAGGGATATTTTCAACCACCAACTTACCATCCTGAGACAAGGCTGAGTATAGCCCACAAAGATCACCGCCACGGCACAACCCAAAATGAATTGCCCCCTGGGGATAATAAAGATTCTACTCTACTTATCTGAAGTGTACAGAAATGAGAAGGATAGCAGCCGATATATCATGTATTCATATTCTGTGTTGTCTGCATTAAAATATTCTGTGTTTTTTTGCATTCAAATGGATTCAGCACATTTATCACTCACTGTTTCAACCTGCTTGCGCAGCATATTACAGTAGAAGGGCTACTATGTGTGACGCCTCCCAACTTACCCCCGCTCTAAGGCTGCGACAGCAGCGCGATTTGAATATTTTGTCCAATTATTGTCAAAAGAACTGATCTGATTGGTCAAAATACCAATTATTGACAAAAGATCAGAATTGTGCTGACTGTGTAAACACAGCAATTGGTCTGCTGGCTGGCGCCTCAGACTGTCTCAGAGAAATAAACCCATAGAACTCTTAAGGAGAACCATCCATATTTAATGTTTTCCCCCATGACTCTTTTTGAAGCATTCCGTGTGTTTATGGAGCTAATTGAAAGCTTTGAAAAGTATTCCGTTTTTTTGTTTTTTATAAATACTGATCATTGTCATCATTTTAAGAATATACAGCTACAATGAATTCCTATGAACGTGCCAGTAACACTGAATAATAACTCGGTGTCAATTGCCTCCTTTTAAAACTGTGCATGTCAAGGTTTGTGAAAATGTGGGGAGGAGAAAAATAAATGAAAATGATTGAAAGATGAGTTCCAATGGAAAGTACTCTGGAACTGCAATACTCCTCATCTAAGCTGGAGAATTGGAAGACAAACAAGGAAGGGGATATTGTTGAAACCATGGCCTTCCCTTTGGATTGAGTGTGAGGCGAGATATGAATGGTTTTATTCGTGAGCTTCCTGATAGCTGAGATGTTTTTACTTGTCAGCTTAGGAAATGACTTTTTCTGTTAAAAATGAGTTGGCTCTCAGGTGAAGGGGACTCTGTGGATATTCGCTGTCAACATTACTTCAGGAAACCATTCATATTATTATTTCAATGATTTGTATTCTATATTTTATTTGATTTTTTATTGTGAAATGGCCAGGATTTCGGCAGGATGTACAGACACAAACAGCTGGTCAGTGGTCCCCAGTTCCCAATCCTTCCATTTGGTGTCTGGACTATGTCTGAACTGCATTCCTCAGCATCAGCAAGGATTATCGTTTGATTATCACATATATATATATATATGCATGCATTTCATTGCCTTTGGTCAGAATATAGCCATGTTTTTTTATAGCCATGCTTTCCTAAAGGTCAAAATAAGACCTTTAAAAAAGCTAATCAAGTATGATATAGTCAAGTACTGTTTATAACCAAGCCTGAACCAGTCCTGCTCTGAATACGTGCAATCAGGTCTTCCTCCTTTTCCAAAACTGTGGACCAATGTCAGTGACCATCTGCCTCTTTTTTTTCTTCTTCATTAGAGCCATTTCACTCTAAGAAGGCCGCTGAGCTTGGAAAGCAGTATGAAATAGCAGCAGTCAATACATAACATCAGCAGACTCTTTCCAGTCTGCAGAGACAGCTGCGAAATGTGGTTATTGCCTCCCCATCATTATATAACTGAATAACTCACTAGAAATGCTATGAACAGGGTACACTCTGTAAAAAGTTGAACTGGTATAAAAAAAACATCTTGAAAAACTAAAAAGTAGGAACTGGAAAAATGGAAATAAATAAAGGATAAAACAACAGATCAGATCTTGATAGCCTTCAGAGGTTGAAAACAACTGTCGTTGATATCTAGATGAAGTGCTGCCACTTACTGTGGATGAATGATGATATTGTCACTTTACATTGAACAAAAACGTTGCACGGAAAGGTTGCAGATGGAGTGAATACTCAATGACAACAACAAAACAAGGTTATAATAGGTTGAAATGGGATGACTCACTTCCTACACCGCTGTTGAATTCAATTGAACTTCATCATTAGGCATAATTAAAAATGTAATGGGATCTAGGATAGATTACTTATATTCTATTCTATACTTGAAGTACAGTACTTCATACGACACATGAAAGAGCTTTGCGAGGTAACGCCATTTTTTCCCGGGAGAATCTATAAGGACACGGTACCGGTAAGATCCATAAAGACAAGGTCAGTCTTGATATTTAGTTGGCCCCATGTTCAATCTCAACTATACTTTATGTCAAGATTTCCGCCTGGTCATGCAGTCCTCTACATTCTATAGAACACAAATCCCTGACATAGAACCAGCTGCTACCATGACGGTGGCCCTTTGCCCCTCCAGTCCCTATTTAGATGACACAGGAGTCCAGGGACCAGAATGTACACCAAATAATGCTTGCTTGCGGTCCATGGGACATCCTCAGCTTTACAGTACACTCAGCTGTTCTTCCAGGAAGTCAAGTTCGAAGAAGAATGGCATATATATATATATTATGGACAAGTCAATGGACGCTGTCGAATCTATTGTTAAAAAATAAGATCTAACGGGAAAATTGCGTGTGATTATACTGTAAATTAAATGTACTACACCTGCAACCTTGCACAGTCTAGCCATGCGTTATGTTTCTGGAATAGTTGTGGGATGTTACTTGTTGCATGAGAGTCAGTGTCACGCCTATGTCCAGTTTGCCAATTAGGCATAGTGTAGTAGGGCGTGTTGCATTTACACAATACTGTATTTTGGGAAAACAGTAAACATGCTAGCTCTTGAATTATGATTAAAAGCTTGGCTCTCTTTCTCGCCTTGTCGGTCTCTAACACGCACACGCATGTTATATGTCATAACACAACTTGAAGGGTCTGTCCGCAGCTCAACTATTTCAATTGTAATCAGATAAAGGGCTTGGGAATTCAAACAAGCTCAGTAGTTCATAGGGAGGACTAGGTGGTGCATATATACCTCATGACTTCCCCAGTTCAAGGTACCTAATTTGTCTCAGAGGAAAGTGACAGAGCGGTGAGAAATGTCTCCCTGCAAAGAAAAGAGGATAATCCTTTTCTCAGCCTTTGCCTCAATTTTCATTCTGGAGAGTGACGGCGAGGGATTGAGTCACACACGCATGACCATGCAAGGAAGTCACATAACTTTCTTTTCCCCTAAGAGAGAGAAAATAAATATAGTTTGAGGAAACTTCACCGAAGTCCATCAAGTGTAGAGCTAACATATCCCTCCTTTGGTTGAGCGGCTTCCTTCACTAACGACCCTGGAAACATACAATAGAGGCTCAAACTCATGTAGCTAGTGGAGCTGCATGAGAGAACACATTTCCATGTCCAGCCAATGAGAGCAATAAAACTTGGGGGAAGAAAACTGTGTAGGCATGTCCCTTGATGTATTTGATCTACAAGGATCACAACAGAGCAGTAGTCACATATGACATACAGTACAAGTTAACTTACAGGTACTGCTAAATGGGTGCCTCTATTATAGTGTGTGTGTGTGTGTGTGTGTGTGTGTGTGTGTGTGTGTGTGTGTGTGTGTGTGTGTGTGTGTGTGTGTGTGTGTGTGTGTGTGTGTGTGTGTGTGTGTGTGTGAGCACCACCTGCATCTTCCGCATCTCCTATACCTGAGATAGCAACCAACCCCATTAGAAGTGAACTAGAGAGATCCAAATCAAGGTAGGTAAATGTGTGTCTGCTTTTGTTGGAAGCGAGCTGATTCCTCCCACACCAACTTGCAGGATCTCATGTACCATAAAGAATGGACTAATCTATTGGCCCACTTAAATGGTATTGCAATGTCGGCCAGATGAGACGTTGAGGAAGTGTAAAAGAGGAGAAAATGGGGTAAGATACTGCCAGCATGCTTGACTAACCTTCTGAAGTGCACCCAGCGGGTAAAAAGTACAATACAAGTCATTGAGTCTGTCACACCCTGATCTGTTTCACCTGTCTTTGTGCTTGTCTCCACCCACAACAAGGTGTCTCCCACCTCCCCTCATTATCCCCTGTGTATTTATACCTGTGTTCTCTGTTTGTCTGTTGCCAGTTCGTTTTGTTCGTCAAGCCTACCAGCGGTGTTCCCGTTGCTCATGGCTGCTTCTAGTTTTCCCGGTTTTGACCATTCTGCCTGCCCTGACCCTGAGCCTGCCTGCCGTCCTGTACCTTGTCCCACCACACTGCCGTTCTGTACCTTTTGGACTCTGATCTGGATTACTGACCTCTGCCTGCCCTTGACCTGTCGTTTTGCCTGCCCCCTGTTCTAGTAATAAACTTGTGTTACTTTGACACTGTCTGAAACTGGGTCTTGCATAAAGCATTGAGAAAATGCGCAAGTTTAAGTTTGTTCCACCTGAGCGAGTCTGACCACAAGTCAGAGAACACTATGATGACACATCAAATGTGTTTGATGGATCGTGGGAAAAGAGCAGGAACAGGCTTTTGTAGACCACAGTCAAAGCTATGTCTTCCATTGTTGCGACTGCTGTCGGCATCCAAAGATTATACAACTTGAATAAACTCTCGGAGGTAAGGATGACAGCAGTGTGTAGTCTACGACAATACGGATATCACTTATTATTGATATCTACATAGCGCATTGATGTGAATCACACTGCTGCTCTCTCATTTAGCACCTTACGGATTGTGGTTGTTGTGGATGGCTGTTCACAAGTCTAAATGTGTATTTGAGCTCAATAATGGCTGAATTCAAGAAGTTTAAGCTGCCTATCAATCATTGTTTATGAAACCAGTGGACAGCCAGCGAAAAATGTGCTCTTGCAACAGCTGCAAAGCGCGAATCCAGGCCTATGGAATAAAAGTGGGGCATTTATCTATTTCATGCTCATGAAATAAAAAATCCATACTGTAGGCCTAATGTACACATTCCCAAAATCGCTAACTTTTGATAGACTTAAATGGCCAATCTGTAGATGCTACATCCATTTTTGGACGTATAAATTATATACACAGTATACAGTACCAGTCAAAAGTTTGGACACACCTTCAGTACTAATTCAAGGGTTTTTCTTTATTTTTACTATTTTCTACATTGTAGAATAATAGTGAAGACATCAAAACTATGAAATAATATGTTCAGAGGAGACTGTGTGAATCAGGCCTTCATGGTCGAATCGCTGTAAAGAAACAACTACTAAAGGACACCAATAATAAGAAGAGACTTGCTTGGGCCAAGAAACATGAGCAATGGGCATTAGACCTGTGAAAATCTGTCCTTTGGTCTGATGAGTCCACATTTTTGATTTTTGGTTCCAATTGTGTGTCTTGTGAGACGCAGAGTAGGTGAATGGATGATCTCCGTATGTGTGGTTCCCACCGTGGGGCATGGAGGAGGAGGTGTGATGGTGCTTTGCTGGTGACACTCAGTGATTTATTTCGAATTCAAGGCACACTTAACCAGCATGGCTACCAGAGCATTCTGCAGCGATACAACAGGACAATCACCCAAAACACACCTCCAGGCTGTGTAAGGGCTATTTGACCAAGAAGGAGAGTGATGGAGTGCTGCATCAGATGACCATAGCCTCCACAATCACCTGACCTCAACCCAACTGAGATGGTTTGGGAAGAGTTGGACCGCAGAGTGAAGGAAAAGCAGCTAACAATTGCTCAGTATTTGTGGGAACTCCTTCAAGGCTTTTGGAAAAGCATTCCAGGTGGAGCTGGTTGAGAGAATGCCAAGAGTGTGCAAAGCTGTCATCAAGGCAAAGGGTGGCTACTTTGAAGAATCAAAAATATTTTGATGTCTTCCCTATCATTCTACAACGTAGGAGATAGTAAAAATAAATAAAAACCCTTAGGTAGGTGTGTTCAAACTTTTGCCTGGTACTGTATATCTATTGATACTTGAAGAATATAACTTAGAAATGCCTCATGAGCTTAGTTCAACTGTCACACTCCATGAGAACCCAAAATATAAGCTTATTTTTCTCCATGTTTGTAAACATTGTAAATGTAAACAAATACTGTATTGATATCATGGATGGTCATGCGTCAATAGCTCCTTCTATTAATCTGAGAGTGATTACATTTCTCCAGGCGCATCCCTCAGCTTTTTACCAAAACAGAGGCGGGGGAACCATTTTGTTGTGGTTTAATCTGTGGAGTTGCTCTTTCAACAGCTGCATATTATCAAGATATCAACGTGTCACCAACAAAAAGGAAAACAATAGGCCTATAGCAAATGCAGCATATGGCATTCATTTTTCACATCTAAATAGCACATTTCAGTAGTGCTCAAAGCATGCCATTCCATGAGCGCAGCATTTAATTTTCAACTCGAATCAATGAGACCAATCAGTCCTCCATGACAACAAAATCATAAACAACAGAGTAGGGCTGGTTAATAAGTCCTTAGTTTTGGGGTTATGCTCAGGTAAAACAATTTTGATAATCTATACTTCCATAAGTCCCATTCTTGAAGATCAAGGGGTATAACATTTATTGGAATGACTGGAATTCTGATATACTTTGGTTTTTAATGTAAAGATAAAATTAAATCGTATTCTTATATGTCGTAGAAAGTGATGGGTTAGAAGAAGCCTACATAACCAACCCATAAAGTAAAATGTAACATCCATATATGGCCAGCTATGTAAACTTCAACATTGATTTCAAGGTTTTACTGCTAACCTACAAAGCATTACATGGGCTTGCTCCTACCTATCTTTCCGATTTGGTCCTGCCGTACATACCTACACGTACGCTACGGTCACAAGACGCAGGCCTCCGAATTGTCCCTAGAATTTCTAAGCAAACAGCTGGAGGCAGGGCTTTCTCCTATAGAGCTCCATTTTTATGGAATGGTCTGCCTACCCATGTGAGAGACGCAGACTCGGTCTCAACYTTTAAGTCTTTACTGAAGACTCATCTCTTCAGTGGGTCATATGATTGAGTGTAGTCTGGCCCAGGAGTGTGAAGGTGAACGGAAAGGCTCTGGAGCAACGAACCGCCCTTGCTGTCTCTGCCTGGCCGGTTCCCCTCTCTCCACTGGGATTCTCTGCCTCTAACTCTATTACAGGGGCTGAGTCACTGGCTTACTGGAGCTCTTTCATGCCGTCCCTAGGAGGGGTGCATCACTTGAGTGGGTTGAGTCACTGACGTGATCTTCCTGTCTGGGTTGGCGCCCCCCCTTGGGTTGTGCCGTGGCAGAGATCTTTCTGGGCTATACTCGGCCTTGTCTCAGGATGATAAGTTGGTGGTTGAAGTTATCCCTCTAGTGGTGTGGGGGCTGTGCTTTGGCAAAGTGGGTAGGGTTATATCCTTCCTGTTTGGCCCTGTCCGGGGGTATCATCGAATGGGGCCACAGTGTCTCCTGACCCTTCCTGTCTCAGCCTCCAGTATTTATGCTGCAGTAGTTTATGTGTCGGGGGGCTAGGGTCAGTCTGTAATATCTGGAGTACTTATATATCTGTCTTATCCGGTGTCCTGTGTGAATTTAAGTATGCTCTCTCTAATTCTCTCTTTCTCTCTTTCTTTCTCTCTCTCGGAGGACCTGAGCCCTAGGACCATGCCTCAGGACTACCTGGCATGATGACTCCTTGCTGTCCCCAGGCCACCTGGTCGTGCTGCTGCTCCAGTTTCAACTGTTCTGCCTGCGGCTATGGAACCCTGACCTGTTCACCGGATGTGCTACCTGTCCCAGACCTGCTGTTTTCAACTCTCTAGAGACTCCAGGAGCGGTAGAGATACTCTTAATGATCGGCTATGAAAAGCCAACTGACATTTACTCCTGAGGTGCTGACTTCCTGCACCCTCGACAACTACTGTGATTATTATTATTTGACCATGCTGGTAATTTATGAACATTTGAACATCTTGGCCATGTTCTGTTATAATCTCCACCTGGCACAGCCAGAAGAGGACTGGCCACCCCTCATAGCCTGGTTCCTCTCTAGGTTTCTTCCTAGGTTTTGGTCTTTCTAGGGAGTTTTTCCTAGCCTCCATGCTTCTACACCTGCATTGCTTGCTGTTTGGGGTTTTAGGCTGGGTTTCTGTACATCACTTTGAGATATCAGCTGATGTAAGAAGGGCTATATAAATAATTTATATATATATATTTTAGATTTTTTGATTTATCCTGCAATAGATGTCGTTCAATTGGTAACATACATTTGTGTCTTCTTCTAATGCCTCTTAAGGGGAAAGTAATCTAAAAGTAACTGAATGTAATCAGATTACCTTACTGAGTTTGGGTAATCCAAAAGGTACTTTACTGATTACAATTTTGGACAGGTAACTTGCAACTGTAAAGGATTACATTTAGAAGTAGCCTACCCAACCCTGTCATATTACCATTTCAAATGATTAAAAGCTCTGACGAAGGCCGTGTGGCCGATACGTAAGCTTATTAAATATCGGTGATACTATCAAGAGCAGTGTGCGGCTTCCTTTTTCCTTCAAATGATTAATCCAATGAGTAGGCTACTATATTGCAAAATCAATCTTTTTTTTTATCCTTCAAGGACACCTTACCAGAAAAGAGCAGGTCGTTTTACTATCGATCGCCACCACTTTATTGAAAGACGACCCTCCAAAACAAAGTTTCAGTGCTGCAATCCTATCCTGAAAGGTTACCGTATGATGTGGTACTCATAATTTGAGCAGGAGACAAACCAAATATGGCCAGTTGGTTCTCAGTCTGAATTATTAATAAGAAGAAGTGGAAACAAATGTAATTATTCTCTTCACTTTCTCTCCATCACCGTGCACAGTATAACTCCCCCTAGAGTCGATGTCCGTGCCGCCGTGGAAAATCAATTAGCATAATACAAAAATCCCTATAGAAATCTGTCTGTTTAAACTAGAGATATGTTTTGCATGGGTATTGTCTCAATTCACCACATCCGCCAATGGCATCCTTCCGCATCTGCGGTGGAAGGTGGCTGACCTACAGCGGTGTTTTTCAGACCATGAGACATCTCGAAAATGGCTATTCTCATGAAAACATCTGTAGCATCCAAACAGTTTGGGCTACACACTAATATGACACCTCTATGGAAAGATGAGACTCTCACGAAACACGTACATGTCAGTGTTTTGCTCTAGGGCGCATCACAAGACTAGTCTTTAGGTAGCCGGTACCAGTTTAAAAAATGTATGGAAGTACTGTATATTTGGAAGCAGTTTTGTGCCATTTTGGGGGTGGGGTAAATATATACAGTATATATAATAATTTCCTGATCTTTCATATATCTCTCAGATATAGGACAGGCCATTTTTAAAACAATCTTTCTTTTGATTTATTTTTTGACTATCTGTTTTTCCATGTATGAATCTGTTATTCAATGTGTTTCTATGGGCTAATAGCAGTAAGGCCAAATTCAATGTTTCATTAAATATATATTTTTTTTACCATCATCTTTGAAATGCAAGAGAAAGGCCATAATGTATTATTCCAGCCCATGAGCAATTTAGATTTTGGCCACTAGATGGCAGCAGTGTATGTGCAAAGTGTTCGACTGATCCAATGAACCATTGCATTGTGTCATTGTGTCTAATTTGTTTATTAATAGCTTTTCATGTTCAAAATTGTGCACTCTCCTCAACAAATAGCAATGGATTATTTCACTGTAATAGCTACTGTAAATTGGACAGTGCAGTTAGATTAACAAGAATTTAAGCTTTCTGCCAATATCAGATATGTCTATGTCCTGGGAAATGTTCTTGTTTCTTACAACCTCATGCTAATCACATTGGCCTACGTTAGCTCAATCGTCCCGTGGATGGGACACCGATCCCGAAGAAGTTGTTAAAACAATTCCATATGTTAGCTTAGTTGACCCCCCCCCCACATCATACCGGCAATTTACTTATTTTTTTTGCCCACGTCCCCACAGGAGGCCTTTTGGTAGGCCGAATTTGTTCCTAACTGACTTGCCTAGTTAAATAAAGGTTAAATAAAATACAAATAAATAAATAAAAGTCACAATATTAAGCTGGCTTACAAAGTGATATGTAAATCCTATTGTAATCCAGCCAGAGTTAGGATAATAAGTGAACATTTACATCACCCACAGCCTGCATTCAGAATGACTGCCAGGGTAGGGTACATTTAATACTGAGACTACCTTTATCATATAAACAGGAACAACCATCTCAGTAACTGGTGCAATTAATCCAATGACTGTACTAACAGATTGGATTTATTAGAAAAATGTATGGTATATATCTTTTTGTAGCATAAAATGAATGAACCAATCAATGTACATACAAAAGCACAGATTTTAAAACAAACAATTCTGAAAATCACCATGCAATAGAGCATGCTGAGAAATATGATATATGGTTCTATGTAGAACCTTTCCCTGCCTTACAAAGAATCGTTCTTGACTTTACAAAGAATTATCAAAGAACCCTTTCCTCTAAAAACGGTTCTGAGGATGTTAAAGGTTCTAGGTACAACCCGTTGCCTTACAAAGAAGCCTTGTCTTCCAAAATTGAATCTTCAGCTAAAAACGGTTCTTGGTAGAACCCTATCCCTCCGCAAAGAAGTATTTTGGAACACTTTTTTCTAAGCGTGTAGAGGTAACAAGGGACCATTTTAAAAAAGTGGGCAGAGCAGAAATACAGTAGTCTATAAAGCTGCCTGCTCAAATCTACACAACCCTATAAATGCATACAGGTGCGACTGATTATGAGAATACTTTTCAGACAATCACTGATGAAGCCATATAAAACAACAGCACTCGATTCCCTTCACGCTAGAGGTGATCAAGAGGACAGAATGTCACCAAACCAGAAGGCCGTGTTTCTGGGCTCTGTCAGACAGACAGCCCGAGACTGGCCCGTAGGCAGCTGACAGACAGCCTAGCCCTCAGGAAGGGGTGGAATAGAGAGAAGGGTGTGCTGCTGTTGTCACAGACAAACTCATACTCAGTCACCCCTCCCTGGCTGTTGCCACAGTGTCACCGTAAATCACTGTCCCCCTCCCACTCACTTCATGCCCTACCGAAACGAGTGTGTCACCAGCACTGGCAAGCCCCCCCACTGGAATGCCCTACTGACAGGTACCGTTGTAAAAGTGAGCTAAAAAAGGATGCCGTGGATTTAAATATAGCCCAGAGGTATTCACACATGGCATTGAGGCTATACCAGAACATGGACCTTTTGTACAGAAAGGTGCAGTGTGCCGGCTAACCCATTCCTCAATGTCAAGGGACACAGGCTGGGGGACAAATGTTCCTAAGTATCTTTTTGCTTGGTCACAAGTTTAAACTTATTATCACATATGTACAATACTTGTAACTGACATGATCATCTCAATTTAAAAGGAAAGCTAACCATCAAAATGGAAAATATGAATGTGATGACTCATTCAGTAGTAACCTAACCTGGAAACTGTGCCTTGGGTGTATGTACTATACTGTGTGTGTGTGTGTGTGTGTGTGTGTGTGTGTGTGTGCTGTGTGTGTGTGTGTGTGTGTGTGTGTGTGTGTGTGTGTGTGTGTGTGTGTGTGTGTGTGTGTGTGTGTGTGTGTGTGTGTGTGTGTGTGTGTGTGTGTGTGTGTGTGTGTGTGTGTGTGTGTGTGTGTGTGTGTGTGTGTGTGCTTACAAAAATGCAACCTTGTGACATGAATGTTCGAGAGAAAATAAAAAGTGTATTCTCCGATGTTTTCCTTCTCTAAAGTTATATTAGTGCATTTGTGACGTTGAAAGAAACCAACGTTGGTGAGGAGATGAGTCGTTTGTTAAAACCACAGTGAGAGATCCTTGGGGTCTAATAAAATAATTGAACATGTAATGAGTTATTATCACTCCTGAGATGTGTGGCGCCTTGGGGTAACAATTCTGTTTCCGAAGTCTTCCTCAAGATAAAAAAACATTTTAATCAATAATAAATTCCATTCCTCATCCTCAACATTATCCACATCGTCATGAATATTCTTCTCAAATTTACACTTTATGAATAATCTTGTCTGAAATACATAGGGTCCTTCCTAAATGGCACCCTATGCCCTATATATTGCACTACTCTGTCTCTGGTCTGGCTCTGGTCAAAAGTAGTGTACTATGTAGGGTATATGGGGCCATTTGGGACCCAAACCTAGGCTACTGACGCTTTCATGACTTCCTACCTACACTGAAAAAATTGTACTTTGAAATTACTTAATTCAAATGTGTACATCGGTTCCACATGAACGAAACATGTTCGATAAACACCATTTTTTCTTTTTCAGTTTACTTATTTTCTTTTTGTCAAGCAAATATGTGTTCAAGTAAATGCATTGTAATGGAATAGAATCAATTCAACATGATTTGGTAAAGCTAATTTTATTTGAATTAAATGTGTAGCTTGAAATGGATTTGATCATGTTCCCTAAACCTGATCATTACTTTATAATTAACATTATTTTATTGATGATATGACTCATAATATCGTCAATTATGGACAAGGTTCGACATAATTATTCATGTAAGCACAAGATGAAATGCTGCCATTTTCTACCTTAGTGTTTGTATTTACAAAAATGTATAGGGAACGTTAAAGATGTGTAACCAAGAAGCAAGAGACCATTTACATCAGTGGCGAAGAAGGCAAAAGGCATGTGTTTAAAAAATTACTGTATTTTTTGTAACGGTTCAGCTCTTTGGAATGACAAATGTCCATTCACTGACATTCAGTGTACAATGAATTGCACAGGTCTACATCATAATAATATAGGATATATATATATATAGTGTTCTGTATGTGTGTTCTGTATATATATCTGTATAAAAAAAAGAGTTGTCCTTACAATGGTTGTGCATTTTCTTACAAAATGAGGTTATTTTTCATAAGGAGTAACAGACAAAGAATGAGGTAGGTATGTGTACATATTGGTGCATGTTAATTCTATTGACTAAAAGTCACTACAAAGCGAAACTGAACTTTTTCCGTAAGCAGCAAAGAAAATGAAGGGCATCTACTCAAAACAACCATGCAAAATATCTAACAAAATCATGATAGCGCCATCTTTGGACATGCTCATTCTGTTTTGAGTTTTTGTGAACAATCTAACAAGTTCAACATAAGTGAAACATACAGTGTGAAGCACAACACACAGTCTGAAGCACACAATAAAACAGCTCACTGAAACAGCCTGTTTTTAAATCAAGCAGCAAACTAGAGGGTTCTCTATAGGGAGAGAAATAACTAGGCGGTCAGCACAAATGGTGATAACTCTGGATAAGGGTCACTTATGTGGCAAGCTGAGGGAAAATAATATTCTACCTTCACCAACTAATCCCAGATAACATAACCAATAGATCAACAATAAGACAAGCATGGCTAATTTATCTCAACGACTTCAAAGAGCACAGGCCATCTTGCCATGAAGTCCTCTACCACGGGTGCGTCACAGACAACTTCACGCCTCCTGTATGCAAACGTCTTCTCCATTTTGAACTTCACTGTCTCTCTGTTGTTCCCTTTCTTCACGTCGAACAGTAGAGCTTTCCCGCATGTCCCCGGGGCTCTCTTCTGTTTCTCCTGAGAGATATGTGGGACAAAAGTTCACTTCTGCTATCTTTGTCTTTTTAACACCATAGGCTGCACTTGACTTCCCTGCAGGTTTGTGCGTCAATGAGTTTATCGTCACCTCTGGACATCCCAGTCTTCTCGGGCGAGTGCGGTAGTTCGCCAGTTTGTATTTCAAACTGGTTTTCCATGCTCCACATACAGTGAAGGAACACTTCTCAGTCAGATTTTTAGCAACCTCTGTTGAGTGGACTTTAATTTGGTGCACAATTGAGTCATATCAGGTCTTAAATGCACTTGGACAGTCAATGTACATGGGTAACGGAGAGTACGGCCATAATGTGGGTGCTTTAACTTGTAATGTTGCAAAAGTTGTGACCTACTTGACACCAATTCTGAACACCCCTTACATTTCCACATTCACACAATACTGACAAAAATAACAGAAATACCTAAAGACTGACATTTGTTGGGGGGGTATTAAAACAACCTCTTATAACAGTACTCTCCAACACTATATAGCCTTTGAATGGGTAGACAAAGCAGCACAAAGGTAGTAGGCAAACTTCAAGGACCTGTAAATATACATTTGGTTCATGAAATTATTATTATTTTCATTATAAAATGTGTGATTCAATTACCTATTGATTTATGCATGCATCCACTCATATGCACATACGTTTAATTATTTTTACATTTGTCAAATAATTTGAAATGTATTAATAATATAAAGTAACACTGTTCAACTGCTAAAATGAACTCCACATCCCATTTCAATAAGTCTATGTCACCTTCGCACCCCGTTTTACAACATGGAGGCATCCACGGGCAAACTGTTAAACTGCATGATCTCAAAGGATTCGGTGTGTAATCATAAGATCTCTAATATGTAATGAAAAACTGTTTTTAAATGTCTGTTTTGATGCAAATACATGAACTTTAAAAATATATATATTTTTACCCCACAAGAAAAGAAATTGGCGCACTAAATGCACGACGATGTCGTGCACAAGCACCAAAGCATTAGCTAGCTAGCAAGTTAGCTAGCTCAAGCAGTGTACACTCCTCAGCAAACCCTAATTAGTTCTTGGCTTGGTAAATTTGAAGTTCTTGAACAATAAATAAATATCATGGTGTTTCGCCAACAACTTTACCTCCTTACAAAATGTTAATATTGACCTCGTCCCGTTTTACTGTTCATAGAAGCTAGCTAGCAACATTGTCTTTTACCTTTAGCTGCCACACCAATATGTTTCAGACTCGAGCACAAAATGAGGATATGGAGCAATCACTAATACCGTTACTGCTTACAATTCTGACTACAACCACACAGACAAACGTTAAATAAAATAATTCACCATTTATTTCACCAAATAATTCACCACTTGACCAAGATTCTAGGTACTGTCTTCTCCACTAACGAGCCAGCGTTCTTTCTGAAAGATTCTTCTCTGGCGTGGTTTGAATTGTTCCTCATTACTCGTCATGAATTAACTTTATTGGTTCACACTCCCCCTACATGATTCAAACTAGTAGATCTGATTTTGCTTTGTTTTGCATTGATTGCAAGCAATGAAATCGCATTGAGAGGAGAAACAAAACATGTTTGAGTAAATCACATAATATGTTTTCAAAAATCTGTCAGCCCAACTTGTCCCGTGTTTTCAGTGTAGATATCATAGGAAGCATCCAGATCCCAGCCCTTCTCTGCTTTTAGATGCAGTTCTCCTCTTCTTCCCTATCCGACAACACAGTAATATCTTTGGATAATCTAAATTATTAAAACATCTCAATTAAACTGATAGAGCTTAATTAGAAGAGTTGAAAGACAGATCACATTATGGCTGCATGGGTGCTAAAAGCATTTGATAATGCCGTTCAGTTGGGTTCAGTCAACTGAGTAAAGATACATCCTTTATTAATGACATTCTCATCTAGACTCATCTTTAAAAACACATTTTCTGAAATAGAGGTGACACATTTTGTTTCTATTTCCCATAACAGCACACACGTGCACATACACATACAATTGAAGTCGGAAGTTTACAAACACTTAGGTTGGAGCCATTAAAACTTGTATTTCAACCACTCCACACATTTCTTGTTAAACAAACTATAGTTTTGGCAAGTCGGTCAGGCCATCTACTTTGTGCATGACACATGTAATTTTTCCAACAATTGTTTACAGACAGATGATTTCACTTATAATTCACTGTATCACAATTCCAGTGGGTCAGAAGTTTACATACACTAAATTGACTGTGCCTTTAAACAGCTTGGAAAATTCCAGTAAATGATGATATGGCTTTAGAAGCTTCTAATAGGCTAATTGACATAATTTGAGTCAATTGGAGGTGTACCTGTGGATGTATTTCAAGGCCTGCCTACAAACTCAGTGCCTCTTTGCTTGACATCATGAAAAAGTCAAAAGAAATCAGCCAAGACCTCAGAAAAAATATTATAGACCTCTACAAGTCTGGTTCATCCTTGGGAGCAATTTCCAAACGCCTGTAGGTGAAGGAAAAAGGAAACCGCACACTGCTCCTGATAGTATCACTGATCTTTAATAAGCTTACATATCGGCCTCACTGTTACGTTCGTTGATGGAATTATCTGACCAAGGTGCAGCGTGGTAGGCCTACATCATCAATTTATTAAATGAACACCAAAAACAAGAAAGAATAAACGACACGTAAAGTTTTGTAGCGCTAACACAGCAACTAACCAAAAACAAGATCCCACAACTTAAGGTGGGAAAAAGGGCTGCCTAAGTATGATCCCCAATCAGAGACAACGATAAACAGCTGCCTCTGATTGGGAACCATACTAGGCCAACAAAGAAATAGAAACATAGATTTGCCCACCCAAGTCACACCCTGACCTAACCAAATAGAGAATAAAAAAGGCTCTCTAAGGTCAGGGTGTGACACTCACGGCTTTTGTCAGAGCTTTTGAGCTTTTGCACAAAAGCTCTGACGAAGGCCGTGAGGCCGATACATAAGCTTATTAAAGATGAGTGATACTATCACGAGCAGTGTGCGGTTTCCTTTTTCCTTCCTTGTTCAACTGTTACCATGCACCTGCAAAAAAGATTGCTCAGATGTGCGAGTGCCTTTTGAATTTCAAACGCCTGTAGGTACCACGTTAATCTGTACAAACAATTGTATGCAAGAATGAACACCATAGGACCACAAAGCCGTCATACCGCTCAGGAAGGAGACGCATTCTGTCTCCTAGAGATGAACGTACTTTGGTGTGAAAATTGCAAATCAATCCCAGAACAACAGCAAAGGACCTTGTGAAGATGCTTGAGGAAACAGGTACAAAAGTATCTATATCCACAACGAGTGTCACGCCCTGACCTTAGAGATCCTTTTTGTGTCTCTATTTTGGTTTGGTCAGGGCGTGAGTTGGGGTGGGCATTCTATGTTTTGTGTTCTATGTTTTCTATTTCTGTGTGTTTGGCCGGGTGTGGTTCTCAATCAGAGGCAGCTGTCTATCGTTGTCTCTGATTGAGAACCATACTTAGGTAGCTTTTTCCCACCTGTGTTTTGTGGGTAGTTATTTTCTGTTTAGCTGTTTTGTTTGCCTGACTGTTCGCTTTTGTTCTCCTGTTTGTTGTTTTTGTTCAATTGTTTTTTTGGATTAAATCATGAACACTTTAAACGCTGCACCTTGGTCCACTCTTCCTTCAGCCTACAAGAAACGTTACAACGAGTCCTATATCGACATAACCTGAAAGGCTGCTCAGCAAGGACAAAGCCACTGCTCCAAAACCGCTATAAAAAAGCCAGACCAAGGTTTGCAACTGCACATGGGAAAAAATATCGTACTTTTTGAAGAAATGTCCTCTGGTCTGATGAAGCAAAAATAGAACTGTTTGGCCATAATGACCATCGTTAAGTTTGGAGGATAAAGGGGGAGGCTTGCAAGCCGAAGAACACCATCCCAACCGTGAAGTACGGGGGTGGCAGCATCATGTTGTGGGGGTGCTATGCTGCAGGAGGGACTGGTGCACTTCACAAAAAAGATGGAATCATGAGGCAGGAAAATGATGAGCATATATTGAAGCAACATTTCAAGACATCAGTCAGGAAGTTAAAGCTTGGTCGCAAATGGGTCTTCCAAATGGACAATGACCCCAAGCATACTTCCAAAGTTGTTGCAAAATGGCTTAAGGACAACAAAGTCAAGGTATTGGAGTGGCCATCATAAAGCCCTGACCTCAATACTACAGAAAAGTGTGGGCAGAACTGAAAAAGCATGTGTGAGCAAGGAGGCCTACAAACCTGACTCAGTTACACGAGCTCTGTAAGGAGGAAAGGGCCAAAATTCACCCAACTTATTATAGGAAGCTTGTGGAAGGCTACTCGAAACGTTTGACCCAAGTTAAACAATGTAAAGGCCATGCTACCAAACACTAATTGAGTGTATGTAAACTTCTGACCCACTGGGAATGTGATGAAAGAAATAAAAGCTGAAATAAATAATTCTCTCTACTATTTTAGTGACATTTCACATTCTTAAAATAAAGTGGTGATCCTAACTGAGCTAAAACAGGGAATTGTTACTGGGATTAAATGTCAGGAATTGTGAAAAACTGAGTTTAAATGTATTTGGCTAAGGTGTATATAAACTTCCGACTTCAACTGTAACACACACACACACACACACACTCACACCCACACACACATACACACACACACACAGTCTAAAATGCTTCCAATTGAATGTGTCTCAGATAAAGAAGGATAGTTGTTTTAGGCTAGATTGTGTCCCTGACAATGACTCTCAGCCAGTGAGTCATCTTTGTAAAGCCAGTTGTGTAGGTTGGTACGACCACACAGCACGCCCCTCATTTGTGTCCTACAGAAGGTATACACATAATTAGGTATGACATCACAGACAGCAATAGGTTAGTGGAAGAGCGCCGAGGACAGTTTCACCTCACTAATGAGCGGTTTGGTGACAGAAACCAAACAGGGAGAAGGCAAGAAGATACAATCAACACAATTAGAATGACGAGACCATAGGCCTCAGCAGCCCTAACAATCTGTTCCTATTATATAGCCCTGCGTATTATCTGTAGTAATGTAATTACTGTTTGGATCAATAAGACTTTTCCTGTGTGCCAGCCAAAGACAGAGAACCAAGAGGAAAAAATTATCGTACAGGACACAACTCAAAATGTGTTGTTGTGTCGCTTAGGCTTTTTTTTCTCAAATAAATGTAATGAAATAAAAAACTATCTCCCAAGCTTACTTTGTACTCCTAAACTTCCAAATGCTATTTCAACTCTAATTTGTTATGAATCACTAAAATAACATTCTTTAAGACCTAGATTCAATCCGGACCCTAGAAGATATGCATTTTAGCGTGACTGACATTCAAATGTAATTTCCCATTAAGCCGACACATTAAGCAGTGTTTACAGTGAATAAGGTCTTAACCGAAAAGGTACATTGCTGAAAAGGGACAATCAGATTAGATCTAGCCCTAAATTTGTTCTGTGTGGTGGAATATCCCGAGAGGCCTAATTTTTTTACAGCGATATAATGATAATGAAGGGGTTAAACATCACAGAGAAGACTGATATGATAAGTGCCTAGGAATTACTAGGTGTGAAGCTGTCACTTCCCTCCCCCAGAATCCTCCAAATGTTAAACATGACACAGGAAATCCTACAGGCTTTCCTCCTCATCCACACATCAAAAGTTTGTGATGCGTCTAGTTGAATGGCTGTCCGAATCTTCACAAAGCACTATCACCCTCCCCTGTCGTATCTCACCTCCTCACACACACACGCGCACCACTTCCACCTGACAGAGGGGAACAGAACTGCCAGATTGATGGTGGCAGATCCTTCTTTTCAGCACCGTGGCTTCCTTTGTCTTGTGAATTTTAAACCCCCCAGGCATACAGTTGCAGGCATAGTGGTTAAATGTGGACAGTGAGGATTTAGCATGTTACCACCAACAAAGCCAGGGTGACAACATCTCCTTTTCAATAAAAAAAAATATATATTTCATTTTTATTTATCTTTATTTATCACAGACAACGTTGAGACTGCCTATAGGGAGGAGGTCAGAGAACTGGCAGTGTGTTGCCAGGACAACACCCTGTCCCTCAATGTGAGCAAGACAAAGGAGCTGATCGTAGACTACAGGAAAAGGTGGGCCGAACAGGCCTCCATTAACATCGACGGGGCTGTAGTGGAGCGGGTCGAGAGTTTCAAGTTCCTTGGTGTCTACATCACCAACGAACTATAATGGTCCAAACATACCAAGACAGTCGTGAAGAGGGCACGACAAATCTGAAAATCTGAAACGACAGTTTTTCACTTTGTCAGCTCGGGGATTCTATCTAGCAACCGTTCAGTTACTGTCCCAACGCTCTAACCACTAGGTAATGCTGCCGCTAACCTCTTTGGGCTGGATAGCCTACATCACATCAGCCTACATCAGCCTACATCACAGGAGGTTGGCGGCACCTTAATTGGGGAGGACAGGCTTGAGGTAATGGCTGTAGCGGAATCAGTGGAATGGTATTAAATACATCAAGCACATGGTTTCCATGTGTTTAATGCCATTCCGTTTGCTCCCTTCCAGACATTATTACGCGCCGCTCTCCCCTCAGCAGCCCCCACTGCTATACATCTGGAGAGAGAAAGAAAGATGGGCACAAGCACTGTCCATGACACAAACTGTCCAACATTTTTTTGTGTCGTTTTAAAGCTAATTTCCTGCTATTCTAAACATTTTGCCATGTCTTATGTGTGTCCGTGTGATATTGGAGTGACTCAAACATTACAACAAAATCTATAGGCTCAAAAGCAGAGCTAAAAAACAGTAGCTGACATGGGCTCGTTGAGCTGGATATTTATAAGTTATAAATAGCTCTCTAAGGTCATGACATGAGGAAGACTGCTGAAGCGCCACTCTTTTTCGAAATTGCACCGTGTGCATTCTATTATTACAACATTCCAGCCCGATTGAGTTCCTGCTGACCGGGGGCGGGCCACACAGTTTGGGAACCACTGGGCTAGATGGTGGAGTAGGCCCTGCTCAGTAGGTTCATGCTGTTTTTTTGTATCTTAGTACTTGCACAGTTATAATAATTATATACACCGAGTGTACAAAACATTAGGAACACCTTCCTAATATTGCGTTGCACCCCCTTTTGCCCTCAGAACAGCCACAATTCATTGGGTCATGGACTCTACAAGGTGTCGATAGCATTCCACAGGGATGCTGGCCCATGTTGACTCCAACGCTTCACACAGTGGACCCTTCTTGATATACACGGGAAACTGTTGAGCATGAAAAACCCAGCAGCGTTGGATAGGTAGTAGTGGGTGACGGTGTGACTGGCACCTACTACCATACCCCATTCAAAGACACCTACATCTTTTGTTTTCAGATACACAATCCAAGTCTCAATTGTCTCAACGCCTACAAATGCTTATTTAACCTGTCTCCTTTAACCTGTCTCATCTACACTGATTGACGTGGATTTAACAAGTGACATCAATAACGGATCATAGCTTTCACCTGGATTTACATGGTCAGTCTGTCATGGAAAGTGTTCCTAATGTTTTGGACCCTCACTGTAAGAGTAGTAAGCCAATACAAAAAGAGACCATATCTAATGTTTACACACACTGCATAGCGTGTATAACATTCAACCTGCACTTAAAGCTGAGAGAGCTTGTGTCATACTTGCCTTTCAGCAGTTTACATATGGGGTGGCACAATCACCATCAAGCTCACAGTCTCACGTCAGAATTAGACCCTTCATCCATGTTTCTCAAAATGTCAAATTTCTACGTTGTTCCAAACGTCTAATTTCGAAGTGTTTAATGTTAAGTTTAGGCATTAACTCCGATTTTGGTTAGGGTTAAGTTTAGGCATTAACTTTTTATTGCTGGATCCGAAGACGCAACCTTTGGCACCTGAGGCAGATAGCAATCTGTCACGGTCAGAACACATAGACACTATGGTTGCTAAAATGGGAAGAGGTCTGTCCATGACAGGGCGTTGCTCTGCCTTCTTGACATCTCAGTCAACCAGACAGGTTCTACAGGCCCTAGTGTTGTCGCACCTGGACTACTGGCCGGCTGTGTGGTCATGTGCGGTAAAGAAGGACATAGGTACGTCGGTCCAGAACAAAGCAGCAAATATCGTACTTAGATGTAGTGTCAGTAACATGCATGTCATTGCCTCCTGGCTCAAAGTTGATTGACCGTATCACTATTGGTCGTTGTGCTAGGCATTGATGTGTTTAAGGTGCCGAAGTGTCTGTTCAAGCAGTTGGCACACAGTTCGAACACTCATCGGTACAACACAAAAGACATGCAACCAGAGGTCACTTCACAGTCCCCGAGAAAAGAGGCTAAGAAACACACAGTATTATGTAGAGCCATGACTACATGGAAGGCTCTGCCAACCCCAGGTAACTCAAGCTAGCAATAAAATCAGTTTTAAAAAAAAAACACATAAAAGAACACCTGCACAAAGGGGACTGTGATGAGACAGCCAGTTTATATATATTGTATTGTAATTTGCACTGTACTATGTATTAGACCTAGATATTGTGTGTAAATCAAATCAAATGTTATTTGTCACATGCGCTCGAATACAGTGAAATGCTTACTTACAAGCCCTTAACCAACAATGCAGTTTTAAGAAAAACACCCCGCCCCCCCACCCCCCAAAAAGAAATAAAAGTAACAAATAATTAAAGAAGAGCAGTGAAATAACAATAGCGACGCTATATACAAGGGGTACCGGTACAGAGTCAATGTCTTGGGACACCGGTTAGTCGAGGTAATGTAGGTAATCTGTAGATTTAGGTAGAGTTATTAAAGTGACTATGCATAGATAATAACAGGGAGTAGCAGCAGCGTAAAAGGGGGGGGGCAATGCAAATAGTCTGGGTAGCCCTTTGATTAGATGTTCAGGAGTCTTATGGCTTGGGGGTAGAAGCTGTTTAGAAGCCTCTTGGACTTAGACTTGGCACTCCGGTACCGCTTGCCGTGCGGTAGCAGAGAGAACAGTCTATGACTAGGGTGGCTGGAGTCTTTGACAATTTTTAGGGCCTTCCTCTGACACCGCCTGGTATAGAGGTCCTGGATGGCAGGAAGCTGGGCCCCAGTGAGGTACTGGGCCATACGCACTACCCTCTGCAGTGCCTTACAGTGGGATGACGAGCAGTTGCCATACCAGGCAGTATGCAGGATGCTCTCGATGGTGCAGCTGTAGAACCATTTGAGGATCTGAGGACACATGCCAAGTATTTTGTATGTACTGATATGTAGGCTATGTATGACGTTTTGAATGTATGTATTTCATTCCTTGACTAAATCAAATCAAATCAAATTGTATTATTCACATGTGCCGAATACAACAGATGTAGACCTTACAGTGAAATGCTTACTTATGAGCCCCTAACCAACAGTACAGTTTTAAAAAAATACGGATAAGAATAAGAGATAAAAGTAACAAGTAATTAAAGAGCAGCAGTAGAAAATAGCAATATATACAGGCGGGTAATGGTACAGAGTCAATGTGCGGGGGCACCGGTTATTTGAGGTAGTATGTACAGTACATGTAGGTAGAGTTATGAAAGTGACGACAACAGAGAGTGGCAGTGGTGTGGAGAGGGGAGGGGGGACAATGCAAATAATCTGGGTAGCCATTTGACTAGATGTAAAGGAGACTTATGGCTTGGGGGTAGAAGCTGTTTAGAAGCTTCTTGGACCTAGACTTGGCACTCCAGTACCGCTTGCCATGCAGTAGCAGAGAGAACAATCTATGACTAGGGTGGCTGGAGTCTTTGACAATTTTTAGGGCCTTCCTCTGACACCGCCTGGTTATAGAGGTCCTGGATGGCAGGACCCAGTGATGTACTGGGCCGTTCCCATTACCCTCTGTAGTGCCTTGCGGTCGGAGGCCGAGCAGTTGCCATACCAGGCAGTGATGCAACCAGTCAGAACCTTTTGAGGATCTGAGGACCCATGCCAAATCTTTTCAGCGTCCTGAGGGGGAATAGGTTTTGTCTTACCCGCTTCACGACTGTCTTGGTGTGCTTGGACCATGCTTGGACCACTAGTCTACTTGCTGGGGTGGCAGGTAGCCTAGTGGTTAGAGTGTTGGACTAGTAACCGAAAGGTTGCAAGATGAAAACCCTGAGCTGACAAGATAAAAATCTGTCATTCTGCCCCTGAACAAGGCAGTTAACCCACTGTTCATAGACTGTCATTGAAAATAAGAATTTGTTCTTAACTGACTTGCCTAGTTAAATAAAGGTAATAAAAATGTTAGTTTGTTGGTGATGTGGACACCAAGGAACTTGAAGCTCTCAACCTGCTCCACTGCAGTCCCGTCAATGAGAATGGGGGCGTGCTCAGTCCTCTTATACCTGTAGTCCACAATCATCTCTTTGTCTTGATCACGTTGAGGGAGAGGTCGTTGTCCTGGCACCACACGGCCAGGTCTCTGACCTCCTCCCTATAGGCTGTCTTGTTGTTGTCGGTGATCAGGCCTACCACTGTTGTGTCATCGGCAAATTTAATAATGGTGTTGGAGTCGTGCCTGGCCGTGCCATCATGAGTGAACAGGGAGTACAGGAGGAGGCTGAGCACGCACCCCTGAGGGGCCCCTGTGTTGAGGATCAGCATGGTGGATGTGTTGTTACCTACCCTTACCACCTGGGGGCGGCCCGTCAGAAAGTCCAGGATCCAGTTGCAGAGGAAGGTGTTTTTGTCCAAAGGTCTATAGCTTATTGATGAGCTTTGAGGGCACGATTGTGTTGAACGCAGAGCTATAGCCAATGAATAGCATTCTCAAATAGGTGTTCCTTTGGTCCAGGTGGGAAAGGACAGTGTGGAATGCAATAGAGATTGCATCATCTGGATCTGTTGAGGCGGTATGCAAATTGGAGTGGGTCTAGGGTTTCTGTGATGATTTTTGTTGATGTCAGCCTTGACCAGCCTTTCAAAGCACTTCATGGCTACAGACGTGAGTGCTACGGGTCGGTAGTCATTTAGGCAGGTTACCTTGGCGTTCTTGGGCACAGGCACTATGGTGGTCTGCTTAAAACATGTTGGTATTACAGACTCGGACAGGGAGAAGTTGAAAATGTCAGTGAAGACACTTGCTAGTTCGTCAGCGCATACTCGCAGTACACGTCTGGCCCTGCGGCCTTGTGAATGTTGACCTGTCTAAAGTTCTTACTCACATCGGCTGCGGAGAGCGTGATCACACAGTCTTCTGGTACAGCTGGTGCTCTCATGCAAGTTTCAGTGTTATTTGCCTCTAAGCGAGCATAGAAGTAGTTTAGCTCGTCTGGTAGGCTCGTGTCACTGGGCAGCTCTCGGCTGTGCTTCCATTTGTAGTCTGTAATGGTTTGCAAGCCCCGCCACATCCGACGAGCGTCAGAGTCTCAATCTTAGTTCTGTATTGACGCTTTGCCTGTTTGATGGTTCATCGGAGGGCATAGCGGGACTTCTTATAAGCTTCCGGGTTAGAGTCCTGCTCCTTGAAAGCGGCAGCTCTAGCCTTTAGCTCAGTGCGGATGATGCCTGTAATCCATGCCTTCTGGTTGGGGTATGTACGTACTGTCACTGTGGAGACGACGTCATCGATGCACTTATTGATGAAGCCAGTGACAGATGTGGTGTACTCCTCAATGCCATTGGAGGAATCGCGGAATATATTCCAGTCTGTGCTAGCAAAACAGTCCTGTAGCTTAGCATCTGCTTCCTCTGACCACTTTTTTATTGATCTAGTCACTGGTTCTTCCTGCTTTAATTTTTGCTTGTAAGCAGGAATCATGAGGATGGAATTATGGTCAGATTTGCCAAATGGAGGGCGAGGGAGAGCTTTGTATGTGTCTCTGTGTGTGGAGTATAGGTGATCCAGAGTTCTTTTCCCTCTGGTTGCACATTTAACATGCTGATAGAAATTTGGTATAACTGATTTAGGTTTTCCTGCATTAAAGTCCCCGGCTACTAGGAGCGCCGCCTCTGGGTGAGCGTTTTCTTGTTTGCTTATGGTGGAATACAGTTCATTCAATGCTATCTTAGTGCTAACCTCTGACTGATAAACAAATTTTTAAAAACAATCGGTCGGGGGTATGTAAAACGTCTGCCTTCTGCTCCGGTCCCATCTTAATCAATGATGTTCTGTACATTATATACCACGTCTAAGGGTTGTTCTTAAGCACGACGCAACGCGGAGTGCCTGCACACAGCCTTTAGCCGTGGTATATTGGCCATATATCACAAACCCCCGAGGTGCCTTATTACTATTATAAACTGGTTACCAACTTAATTAGAGCAGTAAAATAAATGTTTTGCCATACCCATGGAATATGGTCTGATATTCCAGGGCTCGAACCACCCAGTTTATAATTAAGCAATAAGGCACGAGGGGGTGTGGTATATAGCCAATATATCACGGCTAATGGCTGTTCTAAGGCACGACGCAAAGCGAACCACCCAGTTTATAATATGTATTATGTCATGTTTCATGTGGACCTCATGAAGACTAGCTGATGCTTTAGTAGCAGCTAATGAGGATCCTAAAATGGTTTAAATACCGGCCACAACACCCTAGCAAACCCGGAAACAACTTGAAGGTAACAGCGCTCACTGTTGCTCATAGTGGCAAGTTTCCACAGCCTCTCCCGACTTCCTGAAATATGAATGGACATCGAATACTGCCTCACAGGTGACCTGGTTGCAACCACACACCATGATATGAGGGTTGGGGTGGCACAATAGTATCAACAACAGTGCCCCTGAGGAACAGAATGTCCTTTATTGTTCTCCCAAAAAAGTTCTAAAAACACTATACACAGAGACAATCATGATTCAGTCCTATGTTAACAAAATGTGCAGATTCAGAGATACTATTAGGTAATGATGACCTTTACAGGACACACAAGTCAACATATACCATATTCTACCAACTGTGGTACAAGAAAATAATTTCAAAACCCTAACTTCTCCACAAGGTGCTTCTGGAAGTATTTTTATGATGATTATTGTGTTATTTTGGACATACAGTATACACAGTCACCTTATTGGCACCCTTGATAAAGATGAGGAAAAAATACTGCAAAAGAAATAGTAACAATACTGAGCTATATTGTATGCTCATAAAAATTTGAAAATTGTATTATTTTATACTAATACGGCATTCTTTTTCATAATAAAATAATACAAATGCATCTGGTTTCCAAGCCTTCTTCTCTTATTTGTTAAACTAACTTCTCTTGTCCACCAAGAGTGGCTGAATATCCTCTTATCTTCAGTTTGCTCCTCTACTGATGTTGGAGAGCGAGGTAGTAACAGTGTTCCTCTCCCCAAGTCTCCATCTTTATATTCAGTGAGCTTCCCAACACCCTCGTAGAGTAGGCCATACATCATCACATGGGATATCATTGCTTTAGTGTTGCAATATGTCAGATGTCAGATAGACTTACTCTATTTGTAAGAAAGGCTTTTGTCATCTCATCAATCTTTCTAGATCCTCTATGAAATTATTTAAGCCTGCCCCTTACTTTACCTCGGAGAGATAAATGATAGGCTTATGGCCAAAACTGCTGTTTGTGTATGCGGAGGCATCATGCCCATAGGGGGCACAGAGGCACGTGCCCCCTCAGATTTGTCCTGTTCATTTTTTTTTTTTTTTATAATAATACTTTTTCTTCTCTGTAATACCACTAGCCCCCTATCAAGTTCATGAAGTTGGCTTTAGCGAACCTAGAGAGTTTCCCAACCTCATAACTAGCTACCAAGTAGCCATTTTAGTCTATCAATGAAGTTACATTTACATTTGTGCATTTTAGTCATTTAGCAGAGCGACTTACAGGAGCAATTAGGGTTACGTGCCTTGCTCAAGGGTATATTGACAGATTTTTCACCATTTGCCGAGTACCTACAAGAGTATCTAGCAAGAGTAGCAAGAGTTGCTAGCTTGTCTAACTATGTTAGCTGGTATGCATGCTGGCAAGGTTGGTAGACTTTAGAAAAGCAAACAATAGCTAAATGTACAGAATAAGACTCCTATTCCTTTCAAACTTTTAGCCAGATTTTAGCAGAGATGCAGGCCTAGCCCCCTTCTGGACCAAAACTTTTCACGTGAAAATGCAATTTGGATATAATGGCGCCGGAGAAGATGGCTGCCATTTTACAGTCTCCTAACCAACTGTGCTATTTTGTGTGTTTCTTCACATTGTTTGTAACTACAAACAATTTGTAATTGTTTAACTTAATTTGTACATAATGTTGCTGCTACCATCTCTTATGACCTAAAAGAGCTTCTGGATATCAGAACAGCGACTACTCACCTCGAACTGGATGAAGATTTTTCTTTAATGAGTTTGACGCGAAGGATATACTGCTTCTCCGAGACCAGGCACAAATCCCTGTCATTCGCTTGAAGAAAAGACGGAAATACAGGGGGCAGAGATCGGGGTGCCTTGTGAGAATTCATTGGCGAGTGGGTAACCCGTCTCTACCATCCATTCTATTGGCCAACATGCAATCACTGGAGAATAAACTTGATGATCTCCTATCGAAACTATCCTAACAATGGGACATTAAAAACTGTAATATCTTGTGTTTCACAGAGTTGTGGCTGAACGATGACACAGTTAATATACAGTTGGCTGGGTTTTCCGTTCATCGGCAGGACAGAACAGCTACGTCTGGTAAGATAAAGGGTGGGGGTGTGTGTCTATATGTCAATAACAGCTGGTGCATGATGTCTAATATTAAGGAAGTCTCGAGGTTTTGCTCGCCTGAGGTAGAGTACTTATGAAAAGCTGTAAACCACACTATCTACCGAGAGAGTTTTCTTCTATATTTTTCATAGCCGTCTACTTACCACCACAAACCGAAGCTGGCACTAAGACCGTACTCAACCAGCTGTATAAGGCCATAAGCAAACAAGAACATGCTCATCCAGAAGTGGCGCTCCTAGTTGCCGGGGACTTTAATGCAGGTAAACTTAAATCTGTTTTACCTCATTTCTACCAGGATGTTACATATGCAACCAGAGGAAAAAACTGTAGACCACCTTAACTCCACACACAGAGACACATACAAAGCTCTCCCTCGCCCTCCATTTGGCAAATCTGACTATAATTCTATCCTCCTGATTCCTGCTTACAAGCTAAAACTAAAGCAGGAAGTACCAGTGACTCGCGGAATACGGAAGTGGTCAGATGCTAAGCTACAGGACTGTTTTTCTAGCACAGACTGGAATATGTTTCAGGATTCCTCCAATGGCATTGAGGAGTATACCACGTCAGTGCCAGGACAACAACCTCTCCCTCAATGTGAGCAAGACAAAATAGCTAATCATGGATTACTGGAAAAGGAGAGCCGAACACACACCCATTCACTTTGACTGGGCTGTAGTGGAGTGGGTCGAGAGTTTCAAGCTCCTTGGTGTCCACATCACCAACAAACTACCATGGTCCAAACACACCAAGACAGTCATGAAGAGGGTATGACAACACCTTTTTTCCACCTCAGGAGACTGAAAAGATATGGCATGGGTCCCCAGATCCTCAAAAGGTTCTACAGCTACCCCATCAAGAGCATCCTGACCGGTTGCATAACTGCATGGTATGGCAACTGCTCAGCATCCCACCATAAGGCACTACAGAGTAGTGTGTACGGCCCAGTACATCACTGGTGCCAAGCTTCCTGCCATCCAGGAACTATATATTAGGCGGTGTCAGGAAGGCCCAAAAAATTGGCAAAGACTCGTCACCCAAGTCATAGACTGTTCTCTCTGTTACCGCACGGCAAATGGTCCCAGAGCGCCAAGTCTAAGTCCAAAAGGATCCTTACCAGCTTCTACCCCCAAGCTATAAGACTGCTGAGCAATTAATCAAATGGCCACCCGGACTATTTACATTGACAGGAATGGAGGGTTTTAAGTTAAGTGGTACGCTTACCTTAAAAATTGTTATAAAAAAAGTGTACAAATCTTTAATCAATGACAATATGATTACATTTGACATAATCACTTATTACTGACTTTTCAATATGACACAACCTTGGATTTGAAATCAAAAACCTCTGGATTTGGGTTACGCTGATCTTTCTGCTGCACCACAAAGTCTGTAGCATTCTTAGAAGTCCCCTACACATTACATTACCTATAATACATCTCTGCACTATTTTAGTTATAAGTTAATCTGACTATTCTCTCATTGTTTATTTCATTGACTTATCTCAGCAAGTTGATGGTTTCTGTATAGTGTTGGTGGGCCATGTAATTCTGTTTAACTGTACTCCTGAATCACTATGATAAATATAATCGTTTTTCTTGATCGTATTATACAAAGCTGAGATGTACTATGAAGTCCAAATTGTGGGAATACAGGTGAAACCAGTCACTGACACAGACATGGTGGAGCAGCAGGAAGATCGGAATGCCATGAAGCAAGAAGTTATTCAAATCCCAGGTGAGTAAATGCTGTATAATAATGACTGATTAAATAAACGTACATGTGTTTAATATGTACGTGGTAAAAAACTGCAGCTATTTTGTGACGTTCTGTGGACATCCTAACGACTTTTTGTTTGCAGGGTATCATGGGAAAATGTTCATCCACTTGTGTAAAGTTGTGATCACGTGAAAATCCACACGTGAAACTTTATATGAAATATCATCACATGTAAAGTGTTCCAAAACCACATGGTTTCACATGTGAAATACAATTTTGCATGTGCAAAACATGTGGAAATGTCACATGTGAAATCATGTGTTTTTTCAAAAGGGGAACTATACACATGTTGGGGCATCAGGAGAGATAATGCAGTGCAATGGAGAAAGGGAAGAAGGGGTAAGGAGATTTTTTTGAGTGGCCAGCCTAAATGACATTAGAATTATTTATCTTTAGGTTCCCATACAGTATATGACATGGGTCAACAGCTTTCAATGGGGCTTCAGTGGGCCTATCTGGCAAATTATTGCTTTCATTGAACCATATCACAGCTTCACAGACATACATAAATCGAGAAGCATGTCTAACATGTTGTTTTGATAAAAGCGAAAGTGGAATGCAAGGTAATTTGCTCTCAGGAGGAAAAACAAAAGTGAAGAGAGGAGAGCCGTAACGTGTGCAGTAACGTAGGATAGTCTATGCGATCGCATACTGGAGTTTGTTCTATTAGCCTATGGAGGCTGAGAAAGACACACCGCAAACAAAATATTTCAAATTCTGAAAGCAGTCGGTCGGACTGAGTGAAGTGGAATCGGAGCTGAAACACCCAAAGAGCGATAAAGACGGTGGACCCGCACTGCGTTAAGAGGCTACCGGTGTAGTTTTGTCAAACACATCATATCACGCGATTTCTGAAGCTGAGCCTGCGAAGTCCTCTTCCCTTTTCGCGTTTTGGAGCGCAGCGGGCAGCTTTTAATTCATGCTCTCTTTTTCCTCGGAGACAGGAGTGTGGTGTATGTTGCCTAGCAATTATAAGTTAAATGGTATTTTGGAGAACTCAGCATTAAGAAAATAAATATTGGAGCACCGGACCAGTCGCACATCGGAAAAACAATACTTGAGAGGACAGTTATGAAGAGGGGTTGAGAAAGGACGATGCAAAGGCTGTCAACGCTTTGAAGTTCGCGAGACCCGACCTCAATCTCTGACCGACTTTCAATCGGCCCACTGAATGAATTATTGGATACTTCGGACGGAACCTGTGATGTTCGTTTAATGTACACGGAGAAGAAGAGTTATTTACATGTAGGCTATTATTAAAACCACGCAAAACGCAGTAGCCTGGAAAGTCCATTCACTGGAATATATAGCGTTGTAATACAGAAGGAAATAGACTACGGAACTACATAGTACAACAAATATTTCCAAAGAAACGTTTGAATTTCCTCTGAAATGGACTGACACCGATCAAACCAAACATATCTCGATAAGATAATGACCGGCAATTTAGAGGCTTATTGGGACTTCAGAGTTAAGAAAATTCATAACGATAAGTAACTGACTGACAGTTGGTGTTTCATGTGTGCAAGATTCATTCCAAAAGTGGTGTGATATCCTCTCTTGTGATGATTGAGTATCCCTACTCTGGTACCGGAGGCATCTCGTGGTAACACAGTAGCTGCGGCAAGGAAGGAGTGGAGTTTGGAGATATCAGCAAATAAACGCACAGAAAAAAATGTGGCTGCGAATTCTTCCGCAGGTATGTCAGGTGCATGCGAGATGCTTTTAAAATGATTGTTGTCGTTTCAGTTAACTGTCTGTCTCTTATACACATCTAGATGTGTATAAGAGACAGGGAATATCATCTCTATGGACTACACTCTAGCATGCATTTGATGTGGGTGGTATTGTTATTTATATATATATATATATATATATATATATATATATATATATATATATATATATATATATATATATATATATTCAAATCAGATTGAATGTGTCACATGCGCCGAATACAACTAGTGCAGACTTTACCGTGAAATGCTTGCTTAAGAGCGATGCAGAGTTTTAAAATAATAATACAAATAAAATAGTAACATGAGGAATAAAATAAAATACTCAAGAATGGAGCTATATACAGAGAGTCGGCTACCAGTAGGTCTACCAGACCAGTTTGCAGAGTTACGAGGTATTTGAGGTAGATATGTACATGAGAGAAGGGTAGAGTGACTAGGCATCGGGTTATATAATAATAAGAGTGAAATAACGAACAGAGTAGCAGCAGCAAATGATGAATGTAAAAGTGTGTGTGTGCAGTATGTGTGTGCGTGTGTGTTTTTCGTTTACTACTCCTGTAAAGAACAATATCTAGTGAACAATATACTTTTTCAAATGCACGTTATTTTGGCACTGGAGCTCTCGAGCACTACTAACTACTATGATTAAAAGGGATATTGCTAAATATTGTTATATACATTATTTTGTTGATTCATTCACTTAGCTTGTGTTCAAGAATACCAATTCCAGGGATATTAAAATCGCCTAATGACAGAGAACTTGTCGTCACCTAAATCAAAGCTTAGCTATATTCTACAACAGCATTCGGATCTTAATTTAAACGTATAGGCTAATAACAACAGATAACCCCTTTAAAAGCCCGACCCAGATACTTGGACATGAATGCATTGTTACATTTCAGACAATCTTTCGGTGTTTTTGTGGCTCGCCTGATTTAGCCTAATTTGGGAGAAGATTACGCGTTGTCATTACACGTTTGAATGAGGGTCAAATTGAAATCGGTTGAATTAAATATGACTGTTTTCTTATACAATCATCACATCCGCATAGTCAACATTACCTGCACAGATTGAAAGCAACGAAGGCAACAAAACAACTATTCAGCCCTTGCATAGGCCTACTTGTACGGGATTCTTCAGTCTTGAATTCCAGGGTTGTGTATCTGGTGTATGCTAATGATCATACCTTCTTTGTGCGGTATATTCAAAACAGTATCAACGTAGACACCACAATGCATTGAGAATCAAACTCATTCACACTGCCTGTGAATCACACTAATCCTATTGCTTGAGGTAAGTCTGGCATTTGTCCAATGGGGAGAGAGGAGGGAACGCTACCCAGGGCTAGGAGGTGAAGTGATTGACAGTTTTAAATGCAGTGAGATTGGCATTCTAATTTAAGCAGAAAGGACAACCTGGACAATGAGGAAGTGGAAATGCAAATTAAACCAACGATGCATATCTGATTGCTGATCAATCATCTCTAGTAGCTAGACAACATGCACATTCTCAGATCACTTTTTGTTTTTACTGGGCAACCATCCCATGTCTTTGATTTTCATATGATAATTTGATATGTTAATTTGATTATGTTAAATTGAATCACCAACATAATATCAATTTTATACTCTAAATTTGCCAAACCGTCTGACTCTGTAGACATTATTTTCCTCTCCACCAAACAATACATTTTACGTTTTCGAATGAATCACTAACATTGTTATTTTTATACTCCCAATTTGCCTTGCAGACAGACTCTGTAGGACTACAACTTTTTCCCGGTCTACAAAACTTTTAAGGAAAGTCCTAAACAGGGCCCTCTTTCAGAGGCAAACAGATCCTTGTCCCTTCATCAGGTGTGAATGTCAGTGAGACTCTAGTCTGTTCAGCCTCTCATATAAACTCTTCCTCAATAAGATACAGTGAGGGAAAAAAGTATTTGATCCCCTGCTGATTTTGTACGTTTGCCCACTGACAAAGAAATTATCAGTCTATAATTTTAATGGTAGGTTTATTTGAACAGTGAGAGACAGAATAACAACAAAAATATCCAGAAAAATGCATGTCAAAAATGTTATAAATTGATTTGCATTTTAATGAGGGAAATAAGTATTTGACCCCTTCTCAATCAAAAAGATTTCTGGCTCCCAGGTGTCTTTCATACAGGTAACGAACGGAGATTAGGAGCACACTCTTAAAGGGAGTGCTCCTAATCTCAGTTTCTTACCTGTATAAAAGATACCTGTCCACAGAAGCAATCAATCAATCAGATTCCAAACTCTCCACCATGGCCAAGACCAAAGAGCTCTCCAAGGATGTCAGGGACAAGATTGTAGACCTACACAAGGCTGGAATGGACTACAAGACCATCGCCAAGCAGCTTGGTGAGAAGGTGACAACAGTTTCTGTGATTATTCGCAAATGGAAGAAACACAAAAGAACTGTCAATCTCCCTCAGCCTGGGGCTCCATGCAAGATCTCACCTCGTGGAGTTGCAATGATCATGAGAACGGTGAGGAATCAGCCCAGAACTACACAGGAGGATCTTGTCAATGATCTCAAGGCAGCTGGGACCATAGTCATCAAGAAAAAAATTGGTAACACACTATGCCGTGAAGGACTGAAATCCTGCAGCGCCCGCAAGGTCCCCCTGCTCAAGAAAGCACATATACATGCCCGTCTGAAGTTTGCCAATGAACATCTGAATGATTCAGAGGACAACTGGGTGAACGTGTTGTGGTCAGATGAGACCAAAATGGAGTTCTTTGGCATCAACCCAACTTGCCGTGTTTGGAGGAGGAGGAATGCTGCCTATGACCCCAAGAAACCATCCCCACCGTCAAACATGGAGGTGGAAACATTATGCTTTGGGGGTGTTTTTCTGCTAAAGGGACAGGACGACTTCACCGCATCAAAGGGACGATGGACGGGGCCATGTACCGTCAAATCTTGGGTGAAAACCTCCTTCCCTCAGCCAGGGTATTGAAAATGGGTCGTGGATGGGTATTCCAGCATGACAATGACCCAAAACACACGGCCAAGGCAACAAAGGAGTGGCTCAAGAAGAAGCACATTAAGGTCCTGGAGTGGCCTAGCCAGTCTCCAGACCTTAATCCCATAGAAAATCTGTGGAGGAGCTGAAGGTTCGAGTTGCAAACGTCTAGCCTCGAACCTTAATGACTTGAAGAAGATCTGCAAAGAGGAGTGGGACAAAATCCCTCCTGAGATGTGTGCAAACCTGGTGGCCAACTACAAGAAACGTCTGACCTCTGTGATTGCCAACAAGGGTTTTGCCACCAAGTACTAAGTCATGTTTTGCAGAGGGGTCAAATACTTATTTCCCTCATTAAAATGCAAATCAATTCATAACATTTTTGACATGCGTTTTTCTGGATTTTTTTGTTGATATTCTGTCTCTCACTGTTCAAATAAACCTACCATTAAAATTATAGACTGATCATTTCTTTGTCAGTGGGCAAACGTACAAAATCAGCAGGGGATCAAATACTTTTTTCCCTCACTGTATCAATGTCTACTTCTTCAATTAAATATCTCAATGTCCTCCTATTTACAGTCTGGGTCTGTCTGTCCCCGCTGATCTAATTAACTCAACACAGAGCCCTCAGATGGAAGGGACCAGACCACAGTGTGGACATTCCCATTCAATTCTACCTAATTCTAGTACAGTAATTCTATTTCAATGGGCACAGAAGCTACAGAGATTTAAATCCTCCCACCCAACCATATCACATAGCTGATTACCAATGGCTGCTTGGCTGACAGATGGGAAAATGGCTTTTACAGAATAACAGTGTGTGCTAGCACTATACAACATGGTTCCCCAACAGGTGGCCCACGGGCCAAATTCGGCCCGCAGGTGATTATATTTGGCCCTCAATTTTTCTGAGAAAAAACATATATATATATATACATTATCAGTCAAAAGTTTGGACACACCTACTCATTTAAGGGTTTTTCTTAATGTTTTACTATTTTATACATTGTAGAATACTAGTGAAGACATCAAAACTATGAAATAACACATATGGAATCATGTAGTAACCAAAAAAGTGTTAAACAAATCAATAATATATTTTCTATTTGACATCCTTCAAATTATTCACCATTTGCCTTGATGACAGCTTTGCACACTCTTGGTATTCTCTCAACCAGCTTCATGAGGTAGTCACCTGGAATGCATTTCAACTAACTGGTGTAACTTGTTAAAAGTTAATTTGTAGAATTTCTTTCCTTCTTAATGCTTTGAGACAATCAGTTGTGTTGTGATAAGGTAGATGTGGTATACAGAAGATAGCCCTATTTGGTAAAAGACCAAGTCCATATTATGGCAAGAACAGCTCAAATGAGCAAAGAGAAACGACAGTCCTTCATTACTTTAAGACATGAAGGTCAGTCAATCCGGAAGATTTGTGTAGTCGCAAAAACCATGAAACTGGTTTGATAAAACTGGCTCTCATGATGACCGCCACAGGAAAGGAAGACCCAGTTACCTCTGCTGCAGAGGATAAGTTCATTGGAGTTAACTGCATCTCAGATTGCAACCCAAATAAATGCTTCACAGAGTTCAAGTAACAGACACATCTCAATATCAACTGTTCAGAGGAGACTGCGTGAATCAGGCCTTCATGGTCGAATTGCTGCAAAGAAACCACTACTAAAGGTCCCCAATAATAGGAAGAGACTTACTTGGGCCAAGAAACATGAGCAATGGACATTAGACAGGTGGAAATCTGTCCTTTGGTCCAAATTTGAGATTTCTGGTTCCAACCGCCGTGTCTTTGTGATACGCGGAGTAGGTGAACGGATGATCTCTGCATGTGTGGTTCCCACCGTGAAGCATGGAGGAGGAGGTGTGATGGTGTGGGGGTGCTTTGCTTGTGACACTGTCTGTGATTTATTTAGAATTCAAGGCATTCTGCAGCGATACGCCATCCCATCTGGTTTGCGCTTTGTGGGACAATTGTTTTTCTCCAACAGGACAATGACCCAAAACACACCTCCAGGCTGTGTAAGGGCTATTTGACCAAGAAGGAGAGTGATGGAGTGCTGCATCAGATGACCTGGACTCCACAATCACCCCGGCCTAAACCCAATTCAGATGTTTTGGGATGAGTTGGACCACAGAGTGAAGGAAAAGCAGCCAACAATGCTCAGCATATGTAGGAACCCCTTAAAGACTGTTAGAAAAGCATTCCAGGTGAAGCTGGTTGAGAGAATGCCAAGCGTGTGCAAAGCTGTTAACACTTTTTTGGTTACTACATGATTCCATATGTGTTATTTCATAGTTTTGATATCTTCCCTATAATTCTACAACGTAGAAGATAGTAAAAATAAAGAAAAACCGTTAGGTAGGTGTGTTCAAACTTTTGACTGGTACTGTATATCCATTAAAACTACTTTCAGTGCGCACTAATCCTGTGTCCCTGTCGCTAGAGTAGTGAGTTCAACTAGCTTAGGCTGCCTTCTATTTGAAAGAATGGTAACTACATTGGGCAGCTATTTGGCAGAGTCAAAGTAGACTTGAATAATATATGCCATTTAGCAGACGCCTTTATCCAAAGCGAACTGGGTACATGGTAGTGGAAACAGATCATAGAAACAGGATTACAATTTTGATATCATGAATATAGCTCTGTCTATGAATTTGAGAGTGGTTACATTTCTCCTGCCCCATCCCTCAGCATTTTACCAAAAGACACTTTGTTATTGTTTCTACTGCTGATTGCTACTTTAAAAAGTTAAGATGCAGATTAAATACACACCAAAATATGTTACAGATACTATAAAAATGTCCCATCACTCAGACAGTTAGTGAATACACAGCATGCAGAACAGCAAACAATCAAAGTCAAACATATTTTAGAAAATATATTTTTACATCAAAAATAATAACCACAGTGGTTATAGAGGGTGCGACAGTTCAACACCTCAGGAGCAAATGTCAGTAAGGCTTTTCATAGCTGAGCATTCATAGGTTGAGAGAGAGGGAGTCGAAACAGCAGAACCGGGACAAGGTGGCGCATCCATTTAAACGGGTAAAAAAAAATTGGAGAAAAAACTATTCCACTCCGATTCCATTTATGGATGGGTGCATCTTTGAATTCGCTGTTGAATGGCCTGCTCCGTCTCCATTTTCGGAACACCATCCCACTCCCCCAAAGGGATCGATAGTATATCTTGGCTCACACTGTGATGATTGTGATTCTGAGCTCTCAGGTTCATGGGTCAAAGTCATATAAGGTTTTCAAAGTAACAATAAAATGAAACAGCAATTACAAATCCCTAAAATGCTTTATATTAGTTATATTCAAAAATTAAGCCATTACATAATTTGTATTATGGTTAATATGAATGTACCCTAGTAAAATGTAATTCATAAAACTAAAGTGTTATAATCACAAGGCAATATATCCATGCTTAGACTGGCAGAAATATAACTACCCAGAAAAAATGACATTATTTTATTTTGACTACCACATATTTGATGTGTCACAGGTTTTTTACAAAAACTTCCTCCTGAAATCTATGAAAATATATTTCACTTTAATCTTTAAGATTTGTTTTTGTCTCTCTGAGTCAACAAAACACAGTTATTGTATTTTAATATAAAATACTGGTGTTATACTGTATGACACATATCACTACGGCCCACAAATATTGATTAAATGTGATTCCTTCAGCAATAACAATAATGATCCTATGAACTATTATTAGTAGCAGCAATAGCATTTTTCTTTAAGCTATTTTTTAAGTTATAAAACTGTGTAAAAAACAGGACAAGATCTTTAAAATGTGCACGCTAGCTGAATTTATAGTTGAAGTCGGAAGTTTATATACACTTAGGTGGGAGTCATTAAAACTCATTTTTCAACCACTCCACAAATTTCTTGTTAATAAGCTATAGTTTTGGCAAGTCGGTTAGGACATCTACTTTGTGCATGACACAGGTATTTTTCCCAACAATTGTTTGCAGACAGATTATTTCACTTATAAATCACTGTATCACAATTCCAGTGGGTCAGAAGTTCACATACACTAAGTTGAATGTGCCTTTAAACAGCTTGGAAAATTCCAGAAAATGATGTCATGGCTTTAGAAGCTTCTGATAGGCTAATTGACATCATCTGAGGCAATTGGAGGTGTACCTGTGGATGTATTTCAAGGCCTACCTTCAAACTAGGTGCCTCTTTGCTTGACATCATGCTTGACATCTCAATAAATCTCAGAAAAAAAGATTGTAGACCTCCAGAAGTCTGGTTCATCCTTGGGAGCAGGAAGGAGATGCGTTCTGTCTCCTAGAGATGAAAATACTTTGGTGCGAAAAGTGCAAATCAATCCCAGAACAACAGCAAAGGACCTTGTGAAGATGCTGGAGGAAACAGGTACAAAAGTATCTATATCCACAGCAAAACAAATCCTATATCGACATAACCTGAAAGGACGTTCAGCAAGGAAGAAGCCACTGCTCCATAACCGCCATAAAAAAAAAGCCAGACTACGGTTTGCAACTGCACATGGAGACAAAGATCATACTTTTTGGAGAAATGTCCTCTGGTCTGATGAAACAAAAATAGAACTGTTTGGCCATAATGACCATCGTTATGTTTGGAGGAAAAAGGGGGAGGTTTACAAGCCGAAGAACACCATCCCAACCGTGAAGCGCGGGGGTGGCAGCATCATGTTGTGGGGGTGCTTTGCTGCAGGAGGGACTGGTGCACTTCACAAAATAGATGGCAACATGAGGAAGGAAAATGATGTGGATATATTGAAGCAACATCTCAAGACATCAGTCGGGAAGTTAAAGATTGGTCATAAATGGGTCTTCTAAATGGACAACGACACCAAGCATACTTCCAAAGTTGTGGCAAAATGGCTTAAGGACAACAAAGTCAAGGTATTGGAGTGGCCATCACAAAGCCCTGACCTCAATCCCATAGAGCATTTGTGGGCAGAACTGAAAAAGCGTGTGTGAGCAAGGAGGCCTACAAACCTGACTCAGTTACACCAGCTCTGTCAGGAGGAATGGGTCAAAATTCACCCAACTTATTGTGGGAAGGTTGTGGAAGGCTACCCGAAACGTTTGACCCAAGTTAAACAATTTAAAGGCAATGCTACCAAATACTATTAATTAAAATGCCTTTATTAGTATGGCATGTTCAATAGAAACAAAGTTTTTTAAAAACCTTTGTTTCAATTTAACATGCCATACTAATAAAGGCATATTAATTAATTATATGAAGAGTGCCTTGGTCCTCCTTTCTTTTTGATGACCAATTTACCCCTTTTACCAAAGAGCACCTTCTATCTACCAAAATATACTATAGTGTACCTTAGTAGCGCTTCCCTTCCTCCTCTTTCTACTACCAAATACTAATTGAGTGTATGTAAACTTCTGACCCACTGGGAATGTGATGAATGAAATAAAAGATTCAGTAAATCATTCTCTGTACTATTATTCTGACATTTCACATTCTTAAAATAAAGTGGTGATCCTAACTGACCTCAGTCAGGGAATTTTTTATATCTTTAAATGTCAGGAATTGTGAAAAACTGAGTTTAAATGTATTTGGCTAAGGTGTATGTAAACTTCTGACTTCAACTGTAGATCGCTTATGTACTAGAGAGAGAGAGAAATTACCCACACACATAAAGAAGATGGGTTTTACTATGCAACATAGTTTAACTGACACATGAGGTACAATTTCATTCACTTAGGATTAAATGAGAATTGAACATTTCAAAGAAAGCATTAATTAAAAAACATTCCAAAAACATTGTGCAAATAAACTAGTTTTGCTTAAAATCATCACAAAACAGTAGATATCTTTCTCAAAGTAATATCATGACACTACATCACATCAGGCATTTGAAAGAAAATGCATAAAAAATTATCCCACCAACAAAAAAACAAAATATTTCTGTATTCTGAACATCAGAATATTAACCAAATCCATTGTCTGAACATCAAATGGAACTCATCAAAGTTCTCAAACTGAACTCATCATTCAATAACATCTTTAAAACATGGATTTATTTTTAGATTGCTTGTGTATGTCGTTTTATTGTGTAAGCCTATGTAGTATTATGTAGCCTAACTTTTGTGTAACTTGGAATTTGGACTAATAAAGCTCTGTAAACTTTTCCCAGTCAGAGTTGCAGAGTTTTGAATTCCTTCGATTTGTAGTAACTGGGTCTGAAATACCTTAAAATGCCATAAAATGATAATATTCCGTATTCATAAAACAAGTAAATATGAATTGCATTATTAAATGTTGAAAACATGGGATAACAAAGCTACTGTCATTCGGCGTAATGGGTGAAACATTTGTTGTGCTGAAGGACAAAAGCGTGATACTGAAGGACAGATTTCATGCATAAACATATTTAACAGGCAGTTCCTTGCTCACCTATATAAAGTAATGACATTGACCTACAAATATTATCCTGACTTTTCATATTTAATATAGTATTTTATAAAATAATAACATTAAAAGTATGTTTTCTGTGTTGTACTGAAGGACATGCGTTTTTTTACAAAGGTTACTTGAGGGTGAAAAGGTGAAATCATCAAATATTTCAGTGAGATTTACTCACCTCATCACATTGATAGAGGGTCTTCAATGGGTCTTCTTTGTGGGTCTTCTGTGATTACCATCATGTGATATGCTTTAAAATGGCTTTTTACCTTGATGAAGCGCAAAAGTCCGGACAAAAGTTATTCAAGTTTTTAAATATTCCTTAGATACAGTATGTCACCCATTATTCTATATATTGTTGCAAACACTTAACACAATTATGCCATAGGTGTTCATTTATCTTTTTATGTTAAATGAATGGCCTTCGTCTTTGACCCCCGACAGCGAGTTATGGTCTTCACTGATCTCACTCTCTGTCAGCTCCATCTGTGGCATATAGGGGCAGGACTCGGTTGTATACTGATGGTCGTGAGCGCAATCTAGATAGGCCCCGAGCTCTTTAGCGATGGTCCCGGTGGACTTCTTCTCCACTGCAGTACAAGAACACTCTGGCACCCAGGGGTCAGTTTGGCAAGCAGTACTAACCGTTCTTTCTTGTTGGTAGAAAACAATTAAGGCATCTATTAGGTTATAGTTATATTCAAGAATCACAGCATATACAGTGGGGAGAACAGTGGGGAGAACAAGTATTTGATACACTGCCGATTTTGCAGGTTTTCCTACTTACAAAGCATGTAGAGGTCTGTAATTTTTTTATCATAGGTACACTTCAACTGTGAGAGACGGAATCTAAAACAAAAATCCAGAAAAATCACATTGTATATATTTTAAGTAATAATTTGCATTATTCATACATAAGTATTTGATACATCAGAAAGCAAGAACTTATAATTTGGTACAAAAACCTTTGTTTGCAAATACAGAGATCATACATTTCCTGTAGTTCTTTGACCAGGTTTGCACACACTGCAGCAGGGATTTTGCCCACTCCTCCATACAGACCTTCTCCAGGTCCTTCAGGTTTCGGGGCTGTCGCTGCAATACGGACTTTCAGCTCCCTCCAAAATTTTCTATGGTTCAGGTCTGGAGAGCTAGGCACTCCAGGACCTTGAGACCTCTTACAGAACCACTCCTTAGTTGCCCTGCTGTGTTTTGGTCTTTGTCATGCTGGAAGACCCAGCACGACCCATCTTCAATGCTCTTACTGAGGGAAGGATGTTGTGCCAAGATCTCGCGATACATGGCCCCATCCATCCTCCCCTCAATACGGTGCAGTCGTCCGTCCCCTTTGCAGAAAAGTATCCCCAAAGAATGATGTTTCCACCTCCATGCTTCACGGTTGGGATGGTGTTCTTGGGTTCTACTCATCCTTCTGGATCATCCAGATGGTCATGTCAAACTTCAGACGGGCCCGACATGCGCTTGCTTGATCAGGGACTTTGCGTGCGCTGCAGGATTTTTATCCATGACGGCGTAGTGTTTACTAATGGTTTTCTTTGAGACTGTGGTCCCAGCTCTCCTCAGGTCATTGACCAGGTCCTGCCGTGTAATTCTGGGCTGATCCCTCACCTTCGCTCATGATCATTGATGCCCACGAGGTGAAATCTTGCATGGAGCCCCAGACCGATGATGATGACCGTCATCTTGAACTTCTTCCATTTTCTAATAATTGCGCCAACAGTTGTTGACTTCTCACCAAGCTGCTGCCTATTGTCCTATAGCCCATCCCCAGCCTTGTGCAGGTCTACAATTTTATCCCTGATGTCCTTACACAGCTCTCTGGTGTTGGCCATTTGTGGAGAGGTTGGAGTCTGTTTGATTGAGTGTGTGGACAGGTGTCTTTTATACAGGTAACGAGTTCAAACAGTGCAGTTAATACAGGTAATGATGGGGAGAACAGGAGGGCTTCTTAAAGAAAAACGAACAGGTCTGTGAGAGCTGGAATTCTTACTGGTTGGTAGGTGATCAAATACTTAAGTCATGCAATAAAATGCAAATTAATTACTTAAAAATCATACAATGTGATTTTCTGGATTTTTGTTTTAGATTCCGTCTCTCACAGTTGAAGTGTACCATAATAAAAATTACAGACCTCTACATGCTGTAAGTAGGAAAACCTGCAAAATCGGCATGTACAATACTTGTTCTCCCCACTGTACTTGAAATAAACAATACCGTTAAAAAATATGGATTTGCATGTACCACCTGCCTCCTGCACAGTGTCCTCCAGGATGAAAACTTTCAGGGATAAGATGTCATCCTGAAAACAAACAAACGTTTTGTTAAAGACAACAGAACCAAATATATCAGTTGGCATCAACAAGCTACCTGTCTTGTATGCTTTTCAGCACACACACACACACACACACACACACACACACACACACACCTAGCAAATAGAGGGACATTTATTTTTCAGCAAACAGTAGCTATGTCAACTTCAGTCTAGCTAAATAAGGTGGAGCTAACAAAACATTACAAAAACAAATCTGTCAACAAAATGTATTACAGTACTGGTGGAAGCCAGCTACAGTAACTAACGTTACCTAATAACGGGTACATGGATAAACTGTGTTGCAATTTTAGTCATGACCGGTTAATGTTACCTCAGGCTCCATTGCATTGACTCGCGTCACCTCCTCCGTTCAGTCGCTTTTGCTTGACTCCAAAGTCAGCGATGTTGATGATGGTCGGTCGGTAACCCCTACACCATAACATCGAAAGTGCCCTTCATCGCGAAGTCTACCTCTGCAAAATGCTGTCTGCATATACTGCTAGCTCGAGCTGGCACGTCCTTCCTCTTCAGGACATGGAGCCACTTCTTCAAAAGTTGTAGGTCCTTGGGCAGCCGATGGTAGTTTACCTAGGGATTTTCTTTGAGACAATTCATACAGCCTGGCGCTATACAGTTCATGTTTGAATTACTACTTGCTGTTGCCATCTTCGTTGTCCGCCCCTAACCTCACTCTCTTCGATTCACTCCCCGCACGAAAACGCAATACCACAGACAATTTTCTGATTCCTGCCAGTGACGCACTGGCGTCAGTCATTACTATGGGAATTTAAAATGGCGCTGACCTTAGCTCAAATAAACCTTGTCGGCAATCAAAATACTAAATATAGAGATGTTTTTATGTTAAATGCACATGTTTAGTATTAGTGGATTGAATACATGTCTTGCTTAGATTTACTTCCTAAAGTGTTTCCATTCCCCTTTAACACTGTGGGGAATATGATACATCTATGGTTTGACCTTTCGAGACACATGATGTGCGTGCTTCTCTCCCGACTCCCGTCACCTAAAAAGCTGTCTATTGTCTATCACGGCCTGCGTCTCAAATGTTACACTATTCCCTGTATAGTACACTACACCAAGCGGCTGGCTTTACGTTGATGACAAAGTATATGTTCGACGCCGCAAGGCTGAAATCCTCGAAAGCGCTTGCATCAGCAGCTCCACTTGAACATATTAATCAATGGTAGCCAGGTTGCCAGCACACACATGTTTTAAAGCCCACCTTCCCCAAGCCAAGGTGACTGGACTGATTGCTGCAGATGGTGTGATGCTTGAGAACTTCAATCAGTCAAAGTTTGAAGCCCAGTAATGAACCAATATTCCACTATACAGTATGTCATACTGGGCTATACTTTAGGTGAGGCTGCCAGGTGTATCTATCAGTGCAGTTAGGAGTCTATTACAGTAGATATGGGAATGCAGTGGTTGCACTCTGCAGGAGTGAAGTACAGGTTATCTCTGTTAAGGTCAGGATGGAGGGGTTGAAGGTCAGAGGGGGGTGCTCTTCTATCTGATCAGGGTCATGTTCAGTAGAGCACAGCGTAGCAAACCGTTTTCCAACGGAAAACAGAAATCAGTGTTCTTATTGGACATGTTCAGGTACAGTGGTATTTCTCAGTTTCACTCCATTTTGAAAACTTCCCCCAATGAACAGGACACTGGTTATGCACAGCCCTGAACCTATTGCAGTGACGGATAGCTCAATGTCAGGATTAGAGTGCTGCTGCAGATTTTATTAGATGTTTTCTCGTCTAGCCCATGAGAAATCTATGCCACTTCTGTGCAATTGCTCCCAAGGTATAGCAAGCAACTGGAGGAGAAATTCTAACCACTTGTTTTGATTGAGTCATAGGATATCAGGCTTCTCTAGACCACCACATCTAAAATCCTGATAAAAATAGATATAAAGTAGAAATTAGGACTTGGATTGCAATACATACATTCAGAGTTCCTCAAACCAATACAATGTGTAAAATGAAATCGGAAAATGGTTTGAAACAAAAAGATACGTTACGACACATCACATCGACTGATGGCTTAAGATGTACCGGTAGTTGCAGTCTTTGGTTAACTACATATTGATTGCCTCCTTTGTAAATTAATTCTATAAAAACATAACCAAATCGGAGAGGACAGGACATTAAGTACCAAAGGTAATCAAATGCGGATGATGACAATAATAGTCGCTCGGAAAAGCCTTTGCTTCTCCACTCCCTAAGCCCCTTACAACATGAGCCCTTGTAAAATTCTCAGAAAATGGGTCTGATCAATTTCAAGTGAAACCTCATTACCTTGGCCTCATTACCGTGGCAGTGTTGACAGAGAGCTGGGTATTTAAAGGGGCAATCTGAGACTCAAACAAAAACAAAGTGGCCACCACTTTTTAAAATGTAAAAATGTATTCACTATCCCCAGATTGCCCCTTTAATAGAATGAAGGAAATAATTCCTGGCAAGCCAAACTACGATCCATCTGCTGGCTTGCATGGCTGTTCTTCATCACACTATGCTCACAGACGCATGTATAGAAGCACTTAAAGACACTGTAGGAGCACTCACTGGGTTGCGTCCCAAATGGCACCCTATTCCGAAAGGGTCCATAGGGCTGTGAAAAGTAGTGCACTATGTAGGGAATTGGGTGCCATTTGGGACGCATATTCTCTCTCTCTCTCGTTTCCATAGGAGTGTTGTATGAAACTGATATGTCAGTCATAAGGCCAATCAGTGCTGTGAAAAGAGTTGGTGGGGAGACGGTGGTGTATTAACCAGGTTACATAGAGATGATGGCTTTACTGTAGCAAGGTCTTAACTGTTGTTTGTAGGTATAGATTCATAGATTATATATGGGCCACACTGTATATTTGACCTTCGATAAAGCAGCACTGCAACATTGGAAAATAACTGTTACATGCTGACCGGACCGGACACGTCGCGTGCGCGAGCGTTGCAAAATAAATGTAGAAATCCATGTTATTCAATTATTGCGCGCGCCAACGAGTGTCTGCGTTGCCAAGGGCTAAAATAGAACTCTTTTCTATTTCTGACGCAGATCACGCTGCAAGTCCGGCCTCTCCCATCTCCTCATTGGTTTACAGAAGCAGGTACCCACGTGCCATCTCCTCATTAGTTATACCCACATGGGTGATTGAAAGACGAACTGTTTTGCCGGTCATCGTGGTAATACTATGAAAGTGTAGATGCCATATAAGTTCAAAGATGAAAAAGCCTGGAAGGAGGAGAGATGAGTAAAAACGATTCGGTTGACCGTTTTATGTGTGGATTAATTGTCGGAGTAGAGGACCTTGTGCATTTCAGGTAAAATAACAACTCAATGTTTATATCCCAGGACAAATTAGCTAGCAACAGCAAGCTAGCTAAATAGGACAAATTATCTAGCAAGTGCAAGCTAACTAGCTAAATTGCTATACATGTTTAATGCTTTTCGACCTGTCCCCAAATTAATGCCATTGGTTCAGAGTTTGTTTTGATATTTTAACCTGCGTGTCGTGATCGCGTTTTGTGTAGGGGGACAAAATACATTTATGCACGATGGCGCACAATGGCGCATGATGGCGCACGAGCGCAGCCGGTTTGGGTTCCGTGTTAGAGATTGCATAGCACAGGGCTGAAGGGTATGATTCACAGACAGTGATATTGTAAGAACCGACGCTGGAGTAGAGAAGCAGGTACGGGGCGTCAACATTTCACTTTTACTTGGTCACAATCCCGGATCCGGGAGCACCCTCATCAGTAAAAAAGCTGACTAGCATAGCCTAGCATAGCGCCACAAGTAAATACTAGCATCTAAATATCATGAAATCACAAGTCCAAGACACCAGATGAAAGATACACATCTTGTGAATCCAGCCATCATTTCTGATTTTTAAAATGTTTTACAGGGAAGACACAATATCTATTTCTATTAGCTAACCACGATAGCAAAAGACACAACTTTTTTTCCCACCATTTTTTCCTGCATAGGTAGCTATCACAAATTCGACCAAATAAAGATATAAATAGTCACTAACCAAGAAACAACTTCATCAGATGACAGTCCTATAACAGATTTATTGTATAGCATATGTTTTGTTAGAAAAATGTGCATATTTCAGGTATAAATCATAGTTTACCATTGCAGCCACTATCACAAAACTCACCAAAGCGACTAGAATAACTACAGAGAGCAACGTGAATTACCTAAATACTCATCATAAAACATTTATGAAAAATACACAGTGTACAGCAAATGAAAGACAGAGATCTTGTGAATCCAGCCAATATTTCAGATTATTTAAGTGTTTTACAGAGAAAACACAATATAGCATTATATTAGCTTACTACAATAGCCAACCACACAACAGCATTGATTCAAGCCAACAGTAGCGATAACGAATAAACCAGCAAAATATATAAAATTATTCACTAACCTTCTCAAACTTCTTCAGATGACAGTCCTATAACATCAAATTACACAATACATATATTGTTTGTTCGAAAATGTGCATATTTAGCGGCACAAATCGTGGTTATACAATATGAATAGTAGCCAAAATGCAAACAAAATGTCGGGAGAAATCTTGGGAGAGGCACCTAATCTAATCAATAACTAATCATAAACTTGACTAAAAAATACAGGTTGAACAGCAAATGAAAGATACATTAGTTCTTAATGCAACCGCTGTGTTAGATTTTTAAAATTAACGTTACTACGACATACAGCGTGCGTTAAAGCGAGACCGCACCGAAATTAATGGCGGAATAATAGTTTAACATTTTTCAACAGAAMWACGAATTAACATCATAAATAGTTCTTACTATTTGATGAGCTTCCATCAGAATCTTGTGCAAGTTGTCCTTTGTCCAGAAAAATCGTTGCTCGGTTGTAGATTGTCGTCTTCAACTTTGGAATTAGCAGCAAACATTAGCCATGTGGCGAAGACGTGTCCAACTCACTATAACGCAGCACAAATAAAATACCGAAAATCGCAATATACTGATATAAACTGATATAACTCGGTTTAAAATAACTACATTATGAGGTTTTTAACACCTATATCGAATAAAATCAGAGCCGGATATATCTAACGCCTATAACGAGAGCTTTTCAGAATGCAATCCTGAGGTCTGTCTTGCGTCATGACGAACGTTGAAAAGACTGCACACCCGGTTCCAAGAGCTTTTGTACGGCCTCAGATCTACCTAGACACCCCATTCCAATTCTCACTGCTTACTGACATCTAGGGGAAGGCGTATGCAGTGCATGTCGACCCATAGATTACATGCAAATTAATAAACTGACCCTGGAACAGAGTGCCCGATTTCAAATTTCTCACTTCCTGACAGGAAGTTTGCTGCAAAATGAGTTCTGTTTTACTCACAGATATAATTCAAACGGTTTTAGAAACTAGAGAGTGTTTTCTATCCAATAGTAATAATAATATGCATATTGTACGAGCAAGAATTGAGTACGAGGCAGTTTAATTTGGGAACGAATTTTTACAAAGTGAAAACAGCGCCCCCCTATTGAGAAAAGGTTAATTGGGAACAGACATGGAACAAAACTGGAACAGTGTCAGCACCAGGTAACATAACGACATACAAATATTAATCCTGAAGCGGGGAACAGAGCTTGGGAACAGATAGATATAGGGGAGGTAATGACACAGGTGATAGAGTCCAGGTGAGTCCAATAATCGCTGATGCACGTGACGGGGAAAGGGGTGTGTGTGTAATGATGGTGGCAGGAGTGCGTAATGCTGGGGAGCCTGGCACCTTCGAACACCAGGGAGGGGGAGCGGGGGAAGGCGTGAAAGTACCCTCCCTCCCCCTCTAGGTGCGCCACCCGGCGTCCCACCTGGGTGAGCCTGGCGGTGCCAGCCGAGGCCTGGGCGCTGGACCTGCCGGTTGAGGCATAAAAGCCAGACGAATGGGCAGAAGAGGCGTGGGAACCTGGCGAACCGGCTGAGGTGTGGGAGCCTGACGACCCGGTTGAGGCGTGACATCCTGCTGATCCCGCGGGAACATGGGAGCCTGCTGAGCCGGTTGAAGCGTAGTTGCCTGGCGAACCGGCTAAAGTGTAAAACCCTGGCGATTCGGCTGAGGCCTGACGTGGGATGGGTGCCTGCCGAGCCAACCGGGACAACAAAACCTCTCGAGCCATCTAGGGCGTGGAAGCCCGACGAGCCCGACCCCGGTTCCATCGGTGGCGGCCCCCGGACCCGACGTCACCACCAACTGGAAAGCCAGCACTCCGCGATGCTTCATTTGATGGTTGCTGCGTTCTGTAAGAACCGACGCTGGAGTAGAGAAGCAGGTACTGGAAGTCAACATTTAATTGTGCACAGACATGGAACAAGACAGGAACAGCGTCAGCACCGGGTAACAAAACAACATACGAACATTAATCCTGAAGCGGGGGAACAGAGCTTGGGAACAGACAGATATAGGGGAGGTAATGACTAGAGATCGACCGATTATGATTTTTCAACTCCGATACCGATACCGATTATTGGGGGACCGAAAAATGCCGATGCCGATTAATCGGCCGATTTTTATATGTATATTTGTAATAATTACAATTCTGTACAGCACTTTGAGATATCAGCTGATGTAAGAAGGGCTTTATAAATACATTTGATTTTGATTTGATTTGAATTACAACAATACTGAATGAACAATTATTTTTACTTAATATAATACATCAATAAAATCAATTTAGTCTCAAATAAATAATGAAATTAAGTTCCTTGCTCAGAACATATGAAAGCTGGTGGTTCCTTTTAAACATGAGTCTTCAATATTCCGAGGTAAGAAGTTTTAGGTTGTAGTTATTATAGGACTATTTCTCTCTATACCATTTGTATTTCATATACCTTTGACTATTGGATGTTCTGATAGGTACTTTAGTATTGCCAGCCTAGTCTCGGGAGTTGATAAGCTTGAAGTCATAAACAGCGCAATGCTTGAAGCAGAGCAAAGAGCTGCTGGCAAATGCAGGAAAGTGCTGTTTGAATGAATGCTGACGAGTCTGCTGCTGCCTACCACCACTCAGTCAGACTGCTCTTTCAAATCAAAGACTTAATTATAATATAATAACACACAGAAATACGAGCCTTAGGTCATTAATATGGTCAACTCCGGAAACTATCATTACGAAAACAAAACGTTTATTCTTTCAGTGAAATGCAGACCGTTACGTATTTTATCTAACGGGTGGCATGCCTAAGTCTAAATATTGCTGTTACATTGCACAACCTTCAATGTTTTGTCATAATTATGTACAATTCTGGCAAATTAATTACAGTCTTTGTTAGGAAGAAATGGTCTTCACACAGTTCGCAACGAGCCAGGCGGCCCAAACTGCTGTATATACCCTGACTCTGCATGCACAGAACGCAAGAGAAGTGACACAATTTCCCTAGTTAAAAGAAATTCATGTTAGCAGGCAATATTAACTAAATATGCAGGTTTAAAAATAGATACTTGTGTATTGATTTTAAGAAAGGCATTGATGTTTATGGTTAAGTACACATTGGTGCAACGACCGTGCTTTTTTCGCGAGTGTTCTTGTTAAATCACCCGTTTGGCGAAGTAGGCTGTGATTGAATGATAAATTAACAGGCACCGCATCGATTATATGCAACGCAGGACAAGCTAGATAAACTAGTAATATCATCAACCATGTCTAGTTAACTAGTGATTATGTTAAGACTGATTGTTTTATATAAGATAAGTTTAATGCTAGCTAACACCTTACCTTGGCTCCTTGCTGCACTCTCATAACAGGTAGTCAGCCTGCCACGCAGTCTCCTCGCGGAGTGCAATGTAATCTGCCATAATCGGTGTCCAAAAATGCAGATTACCGATTGTTATGAAAACTTGAAATTGGCCCTAATTAATCGGCCATTCCGATTAATCGGTCGACCTCTAGTAATGACACAGGTGATAGAGTCCAGGTGAGTCCAATAATCGCTGATGCGAGTGACGGGGGAAGGCAGGTGTGCGTAATGATGGTGGCAGGAGTGCTTAATGCTGGGGAGCCTGTCGCCTTCGAGTGCCAGGGAGGGGGAGCGGGGCCAAGCGTGACAGATATCTAATGTAAAGATAATTCTAACCTGTGCATCGACTATTACAGTTTAACTGGTGAAACTCATGTAATAACACAGACATCATTATTAACTGTCTCTTATCTATTCCTATTTTCTTTTCCTATTTAATACTTTACTGTGACTGTCCCATAATCTGAATCTGATTGGTTTACTCTTCATGTTCTTAAGGTTTAGTGATGGGGCATTGTCGGTAGATAGAATGATACAGAGATGATTTTGTCCAATATGGGCGTCGTGAAACTGAACATCACATGATATTTGCTGTCAAGTCCTTACATAACTAAACATGGCTAAATCAAATAAATACCAAAGCAATAAAGCGACTATTTCTGGACAAATATTATATTTTATTTATTTTTCAAATGCCAGTCATTGTGTAGTCTATTTTCAGTACAGTACTCAATGGCTATAAACCTTAGAGTCTAAGGGATAACAGTCTCATAATGTCTGAATAGAAATCTATGGGCCAGTTTCCCAGACCCAGATTAAGTATTCCCCTGGACTACAAACCACGTTCAATGGAATTTCTGTTACATTTGAAAGTAGGCTTAATCCAGGACTGAGAAACTGCCCTATGCCTTTTTCAAAACGTAATTGCTTCATGATTCTTACATAGTTCTTGAGTTGGAGAGTGAGTAAACGCAATAAATGATACGTTTGTTCATAGTCTTGTATGTCCGTATCAAACCCTTTCTGCTTTGACTACAAAGCTATATGCAGTGTGCAGAGTGTATCGTCCAGGTATTATATCCCGTTAGAGACATACAGTGCCTTCAGAAAGTATTCACACCCCTTTACTTTTTCAACATTTTGTTGTATTACAGCCTGAATTTAAAATTGATTAAATTGAGATTTTGTGTCACTGATCTAGGCCCAATACCCCATAATGTCAAAGTGGAATTTTGTTTGTAATTGTTTTTTTTTTTTTTAAGCTAAAGTGTCTTGAGTCAGTAAGTATTCAACCCCTTTGTTATGGCAAGCCTAAATACGTTCAGTAAAAATGTGCTTAACAAATCACATGATAAGTTGCATGGACTCATTCAGTGTTTAGTAATAGTGGTTAAAAAGATTGTTGAATAACTACCCCATCTCTATACCCCACGCATACAATTATCTGTAAGGTCCCTCAATCGAGTAGTGAGTTAAGTGATACTGCAGAAAAATTGGCAAAGAAAATGTATTTGTCCTGAATACAAAGTGCAATGTTTGGAGCAAATCCATCATAACACATCACTGAGTATCACTCTTCGTATTTTCAAGCATGGTGGTGGCTGCATCGTGTTATGGGTGTGCTTGTCATCGGCAAGGACTCGGGAGTTTTTGGGATGAAAAGAAACGGAATAGAGCTATAAGCACAGGCACAATCTTAAAGGAAAACCTGGTTCAGTCTGCTTTCCAACAGACATTGGGAGACGAATTCACCTTTCAGCAAGACAATAACCTAAACCACAAGGCCAAATCCACGCTAGAGTTGCTTACCAAGATGACATTGAATGTTCCTGAGTGGCCTAGTTACAGTTTTGACATAAATCGTCTTGAAAATCAATGGTAAGACTTGAAAATGGCTAACAATGACCAATAATCAACTTGACAGAGCTTGAAGAATTTTTAAAAGAATAATGGGCAAATATTGTACAATCCAGGTGTGCAAAGCTATTAGTAAAGGGTTATGAATACTTTCTGTGGGACTTTTTTGTTGTTGTCCCATGCAGCTTTGAAGCTTGTCAAGGTTTTTTGGTTGACTAACTACGAGAAGACTTCTTTCCCAACTACGCTTCTTTAGCCGATATAACTCAGGGGAGGACAAAGGCAGCGCATCTCCATTCCTGCGCCAGGGTTTCACCCGAGCCAATTACCCACTCAAATCTGTATATTAATTAAATGATGGTGCACAGTCTACGGTGGTTTGAGAGCAGCAGTTTCCGGGCTGGTGCCATAACAAAGCTTTGGGGAGCCAACCATGGTTTGGTTGACTTTTCCGATAAGTTACTTAAATTAAGTTACTGTATGATTGTTTTGTTTTTGCAGAGTACATACTCAGTTTCCCGCTAACACAAACTCATCAAAGCAATTGTTTGCGGTTCCCAAAAGGGTTATCTTGTCTATTTTTCCTTTTGTTTGATCAGAGGACTCGAGTGTTGTTGGGTTTATTTGTTGATATTTTGTATTCTTATTGTCAGTGCAATTACATAGCCTCAAAGCAGCTCACAAACGAGCTAATTAGGAAAAGAAGTGGGACATATCTATGTAGGGTGAAGAGACACTCTAGCCGTGTCTCAGTAGTCTGTAAATAACAAGCCTTTTCACTCAATTGTTATTGATGTGAACTATATTGAAACAAAAATACAAACGCAACATGCAATTTCCAAGATTTTAAATTTAAATAAATAAATTAGGCCCTAATCTATGATTTCACATGACTGGGCAGGGGTGCATCCATGGGTGGGCCTGGGAGGGCATAGGCCCAGCAAATCAGAATGAGTTTTTCCCCACAAAAGGGCTTTATTACAGACATAATTACTCCTCCGCACCCCCACATACGCCTCAGACGATCCCACAGGTGAAGAAGCGGATGTGGAGGCCCTGGGCTGGCGTGGTTACACATGGTCTGCAGTTGTGAGGCCAGATGGACATACTGCCAAATTCTCTAAAAAGATGTTGAAGACAGTTTACGGTAGAGAAATTAACATAAGATTATCTGGCAACAGCTCTGGTGGACATTCCTGCAGTCAGCATGCCAATTGCACGCTCCCTCAAAACTTGAGACATCTGTGGCATTGTGTTGCGAGACAAAATTGCACATTTTAAAGTGGCCTTTTATTGTCCCCTGCACAAGGTAATGTGTAATGATCATGCTTTTTAATCAGCTTCTTGATATGCCGCACTTGTCAGGTGGATAGATTATCTTGGCAAAGGAGAAATGCTCACTAACAGGGATATTAACAAATTTGTTCACCAAATTTCAGAGAAATAAGCTTTGTGTCTGTATGGAAAACTTCTGGGATGTTTTTTTCAGCTCATGAAACACTTTACATGTTGCGTTTATAATTGTGTTTAGTGTAATGCTGAACAACTATAGGGAGTAGCTAACAAGAGGTACTTTTACAAGTTCAGTATGTTATTTTTGTTGTTCTTCTAAGTTACTTGCTTCTCCAATTTACTCCAACTTCTACTGTGGAAACCGGATGCACCTGAGCTCAATTTCGAGTCTCATAGCAAAGGATCTGAATACTAAATGTGATAAATGTGATATTTCAGTTTATATACATTTGCAAAAATATTGTTTTTTTTTTTGGATTTATTAATTATGTGGTATTGTGTGTACATTGATGATAAAAAAATGTAAATGACATTTTAGAATACGGCAGTAACAAAACACAATGTGGAAAAAGTCAAGGGGTCTGACTACATTCCGAATACACTGTATATAGAATGGTATATTTCAAATTTAACCTTACAAAGTATCGATGGCAGCTGATAATGATTTATGTGACACAATTCATATAAATACAATGTGCACAAGAAAATCATCAACACAATTACAACTTTAAAAATACATATATTTTAGGTACTGTGTAAAGACAACGGCTTTCCCACACCACATGTCCTGCAAGAATCACCTTAATTACCTTTCTATTAGTAGACAGCATTTTTACTTTAGCCGAAATTGAAAATGAAAGGCTTTTAAAATATCTACAAATGTTTGAATCATTGCATTAATCAAGTGTGAAACATTATGTGGAATATGGTTTAGATAAGAAACTCCTGTATAGTTTCAATTGCTATCCTTATTTTGTTTGTCTGTATACTATGGTATTTACAGTATGCTAGTAGCTGCACTCACATATGAAGCAGGAATATAGCTTTGGCCACACCACATCCAAGGCTAGTATACACAGAAAAGTTGCAAATCTGATGTTGAAGCAAGATCTCACTAAACATTTTACTAATGTAAATGGCCCCTAAGTCTTCACTATGCTACACACTCCCACCCTTTTGCTCTCTTTCCCTCACTCCCTCTCTCCACTTGTCCCCCCCCCCCCCCCCCCCCCCCCCCCCCCCCTCTGCTGTAATGTTTATGGTGCACTGTGGATTGTCCAGAGGCCTGATAACCCATGCTTGGTCAGGCTGTAAACACTGGCCTCCTTCCACGACACAGTGACATATTTATGGTCCTGTGAGTGGGGACTTTTTTATATCCCAGGTCTCCCGGTATCTGTCGCAGGCTCGAGGCGCCTGGGATATGCAGGAAGTCAAGTGGAAGCGTTTGACTCCTTGTTTCGTTCCCTCGTGTCACAACGTCTCAGAGAGACTGTAGCTATCCAGATGAACGTCAGCGTTTAGTTTCTCCAGAGGGAAGACATTAAAAATACAAAGGAGAGAATCAGTCTGTATGGGGCATGACCAGGGGATCTTGTCAACGTACCATTCCGACGTCTGATTTATTTGAACATGTACTGGTACAATCACCTCCATTCCCAAACGTACACATGCACCCATATGCAAGCACAAACGCAGACCTTCACACACACACACACACACACACACACACACACACACACACACACACAAGACTGCCCGAGGGGCTGCACTAGAATTAGAGTAGGGAGATGTATGCAAGAGAGAAGAGAGCACTGTGCCATTTTACCGCCATCCTTGATACAAGCCTGAGCATCCTCCATTAATTACCCACAGAGACAGCAGCTCCTCGCCGTGCCAGAGCTGGCATTAAATATATTGACTTGCTGGGCTACCGTAGGAGCTGGTGTCATTCTCATTTATCACAATTAGCAACCCTACAGCAGCGATACCAGCCCAGAGTCAACCGCAACCGCAAGGTCAAGTGAAAAGGCAAAGTCGAGAGGCATACTTAGTGTGTTTCCCAAATGGCACCCTATTCCCTATGTAGTGCACTACTTTTGACCACAAGCCATAGGGGACGCAGGATAACGATTGATCCGACAGTCCACCCTCAGAGGGTATCAAAATTGGAAGAAATAGGGATAGGGTTCTCTCATAGCCATTTTTTCTCTCAGGGCTTTGATTCCCTGGTGTCCTCAGTAGCTATCCCACTGTGTGAGAGGACGTTTATTTTTGGACAGTAGTGTGTGTGGTGCAGTTTCCGCTGTCTCTCATGCTTGCACTCACTATCACCTACACCCTCACCTACACTCTCGTTCTCTGTCTCTCTCTCTTTCTCAAACACTCACTTTCAGACACACCCTCACAGACTCTCTCTCTCTCTCTCAAACACTCACCTTCCACACCCTCACCGACACTCTCTCTCAAACACTCACCTTCACACACACTCTCACCGACACACACTCTCTCTCTCTCTCTCACACCGACACACACTTTCTCTCTCTCTCTCACCGACACTCTCTCTCTCAATTCAATTCAATTGACATGGCAAGTTCATTATTACTTACATTGTCAAAGTATACATATCTAAAAAATTAAATAAAAATATATATTTATATATAAATAAATGGTGGGACCAACAGCAATAATAATAGTAGTAGTGGACATGGGATTACCATTAACAACAACAACAATATTAATCAGAACAACAATACATTAAAGCAATGGTAGTAGACCAGTGTCAACATGACTGAGAAGATACATGACATGGTATGAAAAACAAAACGGGAAATATTATCGACATTACCTTGCACTTTTCACTGGCTGTCCCTCAGGTTGTGGCAGGAGGACACATATTTGGCTGCCAAAACTGCACATTTGGCTTTTCACCCAATAAATATTAGATTTTTTTCTTCAGCTTTTCTAGTTTCAAATTCTTTGTATTGAATTATAATTTTGGGAAAGAAATATTCTCTTAGGTCTGAGTATTTGTCACAGTGTAATAGGAAATACAGCTCTGTCTCTACCTTTTCCCTGGAGCAGAGTGAGCACAGCCTGTCCTCTCTGGGCAGCCAGGTTTGTCTGTGACGACCGGTCTCTATAGCCAGACTGTGCTCACTGAGTCTGTACCTAGTCAATGTTTTCCTCAGTTTTCTATCAGTCACAGTGGTCAGATAGTCTGCCACAATGTACTGTCTGTTTAGAGGCAAATAGCAATGAAGTTTACTTTGATTTTTTGTGGTGTCTTTCCAATAGGCGATATATTTTTGTATTTGTTTTGTGATGATTTTGTTGGGCCAGATTTTCTGAGTGCTGTCCTGAGGCTCTATGGGGTTGGTTTGGGTTGGTGAACTGAGCCTCAGAACCAACTGGCTGAGGGGACTCTTCTCTTGTTTCATCTCTTGACATTGTAGAGCTGTGTGATGGTGTCACGATCGTCTTGCGGTGAGAGAGAGGACCAAAACGCAGCATGTGAAAAGTACATCTTTTAATAGATGACGAAACACGAATACTTAATCAAAACAACAAACTGACGATCGTGAAGCTATCTAAACAAACAGTGCTGACACTAAMCACTACACAATGACATAGACAATTACCCACAAAACCCAATGCCTATGGCTGCCTTAAATATGGCTCTCAATCAGAGACAATGAACCACAGCTGCCTCTAATTGAGAACCAATCTAGGCAGCCATAGACATACAAACACCTAGACAAGWCACTGACCCATTTAACATACAAACCCCTAGACAATCCCAAAAACACATACATTCCCCATGTCACACCCTGACCTAACTAAAATAATAAAGAAAACAAAGAATACTAAGGCCAGGGCGTGACAGATGGAATGTTTTGGGCTCACTTGTTTTTAGATGGTTGTAAAATTTGAATGAGGAGGGGGTATTGGCGGAGGGGGTATTGGCCCAATTCTGCCCTACATGCGTTATTTGGAGTTTACAGTCTTGCAAAACTCTGCATGCAGTATTTTGATTGGATGTTTGTCCCATTTGGTAAATTCATTTTTAGAGATTGGACCCCATACTTCACTGCCATATAGAGCAGTTGGTTCTATAACTGATTGAAAAATGTTGAGCCAGATTCTAATTGGAATTTCGATTTTGATGTTCCTTTTAATGGCATAGAATGCTCTTCTTGCTTTGTCTCAGCTCATTCAGAGCCATGTGAAAGCTACCTGTGTTGCTGATATTTAGTCCTAGATATGTGTAGTTTTTGGTGTGTTCTAATAGAACTGTGTCCGAATATAATTTATATTTATCATCCTTATATCCGGATCTTTTTTGAAATATCGTGTTATATGTTTTTTTTAGGTTAACGGTCAGAGCCCAGGTCTGACAGAACCTGTGAAGACGATCTAGGTGCTGCTGTAACCCCTCTTTAGTGGGAGACAGCAGCACCAGGTCATCTGCGTACAGCAGACACTTGATTTCAGTGTTGTGTAGGGTGATACCAGGTGCTGCCGATTCTTCTAATGTTTTTGACAATTTATTAATGTAGATGTTAAATAGTGTTGGACTTATTGGGCAGCCCTGTTTCACTCCCCGTCCCTGAGAGAAGAAGACTGTTTGCTTGTTGCCAATTTTAACCGCACATTTGTTTTTAGTGTACATTGATTTAAAAAAAATCATATGTTTTCCCTCCAATACCACTTTCTATTAGTCTATAAAAAAGACCTTCGTGCCAAATTGAATCAAATGCTTTCTTTAAATCTACAAAACACGAGTAGATTTTGCCTTTGTTTTGGTTTACTTGTTTATCAATTAGAGTGTGGAGGGTGTAAATGTGGTCTGTTGTACGATAATTTTTTTGAAATCCAATCTGGCTTCTGCTCAGGACGTTGTCAAGGAAATTATGTAGTCTGCTATTTATGATACTGCAGATAATTTTCCCCAAGTTGCTGTTAACGCAAATCCCTCTATAATTATTTGGGTCAAATTTGTCTCCATTTTTATAGATTGGTGTGATCAATCCCTGGTTCCAAATATCGGAGAAAATACCTGCAGTGAGGATAATGTTGAAGAGTTTGAGTATTGCCATTTTGAATTTGTGGTCTGTATATTTGATCATTTCATTTAAAATAACATCAGCAACACAGGCCTTTTTGGGTTGGCTATATAATGTTTCTTGTATATATTTTTCTCTCTCTCTTCTCCCCCCCCTGTGATAATAAGGCAGGGTAAACAGTGGAGCGTCATAATGCCCTGTATGTGTCAACATCATTAGAGCCTTACACAGAACAGAGCTGCTGCTGCAGCACCACAGCATGCAGGCACAGTGCTTGAGACAACATGGCCGTCCTGCTGAGAAGAAAGGGATGCAAACTCTTCATCCAGCACCCACCCTTATTGATGGGCATCAGTGACAAGGGTCCGTCCTTGTTACTTACACCCACGGAGCATCCTCTGTTCCTGCTAGTTAGTTAGACAACCAGCACTACAGGTGCCATGGCAAGCTATCTACCCTGTCATTTCAAAACAGGTCGGTCAATGAACACAAATTACAGTACAGCCCAGCTGCGAGGGTGGAGGTAGCTGTTTTTTTTGTCAGGCGTCGAATGAATAGAGAGATATGTGTGTGGTAGATATAGGCCTATTAATAGTCTCCCTAAGTGTTTGATGAGGAGAACAGACGCTTGGCCACTGAAGTATGTACCCGGGAGAATGTCAGAACCTGGGGTCCACTTTCAGCTGGCAGTTTGAGGTTGTGTCTGCCATCCCCCGGCCCCGGCTTACCTCCAGATATCAGTGTTGGATTTTGCAAGACAGCCGTCCTAGATTTACTCCAGCTGCCCTAGCTGTGCCTGTGAAAGCAATCACCAGTGCAGGATGCATTCTCCTGAAGCTCAAAGACTTATGTGTGCTATTACTTTTTCATCGCTGTATGCTTCCTGTTCTGTTGGGGTGCTCAACAAAACATCTGCGAAGCTTCTGTTTGAAAAGTGGGAAGTTGGAACAAACTTGGAGATATCTGGTAATTGAACAAACAAGGCATTCATCACTGTCTACTTGCGTTGTTTTTCTTTCACTCCCTCTCTCCCATTGGTTGTAATGTATTGTTTGTTGCGTCTGGTAGAGGCAGACCAAGTTCTACATCCCATCGCTCACATCGCAGGGCCGGCGAGGCTGCACGCTGTTTTTTTTATGGGCTGGTTCACAATTTGTTGTCCGAAATACAGTGTAAGTCTTCTCCTGACTGTTGCGTGTTTGGGCCCCGAGTTCACCTACTTTGACGCACACCATGGAGGAATTAACAGCTTACGTCCATGGCTAGCATAAGCCTAACGCTAGGCTGGAGGAAGATTTGTGCAGTGACCATTGAGATCTGATTATGTGCTAGGAGAGAGACAGAGAGAGAGGCAGAATGAGAAAGAGAGAGGGAGGCAGAGAGGGAGAGTGAGAGAGGGGCTGTTTAAAGTGACTGGAATGTCTTGTATCGTCAGGAGACTGAGACCAAGGCGGAAAGTTTTAATCCTTGTGGTAATTTGAAAGCACTTTGTCTCTCCTCTTTCCCCTTCAGAGGTGTTTATAGTGGTTGATCAAATTTGATCTGCCCTCAGGCCTAGAGCATGAAAACTCAGTTAAGTGTATGGCCAGACCAAAGTGACTTTGCAGAAAATGTCCAACTTACTGTATTTTACCTCACCATCACATCCTCTCCCAGGTGAACTTTCTCTCCCCTAGTGGGAATATCGACTAGGTTTTTTAGAATACATTTTGAGAAGATTTTAGGAACCACAAACTCTTCCGGTGTGATTCATTTCAGAAGTTCTGCTGGTGTGCTGAATGTCAAGCAGGCCCCCTTTTCCTGCTGGTCCCAGACTATCGACTCATTCACGGTGAGCAGCCTGCTCACTTTAGATAAGTGAAGCTCAGACACTGTAGCTAAGAAAACAGCCGCTCCTTATGGGCCACTAAGGCAGCCAGACGCACCTTACCCTCAACCGCTGGAGGTAGTGGCTGTCAAGGTCTGCATCCCAACGGCCCCCTATTCTCTATATATAGCACTATGGGCTCTGATTGAAAGTGGAGCACTATATAGGAAGTAGGGAGCCATTTGGGACTCAGCCAAGAAGTCCCGCTCTCGCCCTTACCACTTTGATATGAATGGAGAACAGAGTAAATGCTGAGCCAAGAGAGGAAACTAAGCTAAATTGAGGGAAAGGGTTGTCTGGGTTGATGGAGTCGTTAGCCAGGGGTATGTGTTTGTGCTTGTGTTTGTGTGTGGGGGGGTCTCTAGCACCTGTCATCAGCCACTCAAAGATCCGCACAGTGACAGCAACATCCCCTTACATGGGCCAACATTGGCCACACTTCCACTCCCTATCCCAGCTGTCAAGCTTCAAGAAGGCCCGGTCCCTGGCTCTTGAGATAAAGAAGGGGATAGAGGGTTTGCTGGGGGAGGAGGAAAATGGGGATGGATGGATAAGGGGGCTTAGCAGCCATCCCTGCAGCCACTGCCAGAGCGAAGACATATGGCGACAGAGACCTCCGTGGCCGTTTAACCAATCTGCTGCATCTGAGTCCATTACCTTCCACTCTACAGCTGTATTGCACCGGCTTCCACCGTTTTTTGTCTCTCTCTCCCCATCCAAACATCATCATCCGGCATTACAGAGTAGTATGGCTGGAGGCGGTTGTTAAGATGTGTGCTCTTCTAAATCATAGGGTAAAGTGGAGATGAATAGTAAAGGAGCTTTTGTAATCCTTTGAGAGTGGAAGGTAATTGGGTCCTAATGGGAAGATTAGGTATTTAGATTTCAAGTATACATATCAAAATGAAGTATTAAGTATTTGGATGAAGTGTACATAGCAACATATGCGACCATCACTGCCATTCGCTCCTCTACATCTTGGGCTGGAGTGGAGCTGAGATATTTATTCAACAAAGGGCTTGTGGAATCTTTTGAGTTGGAAATCATTCTAATGGGAACATTATGTATTTGGATTTGAAGTGTACAGTACATAGCAACATATAGGACTCTCTTTACTGCTGGTCGCCTAATGTCCATGTGAGGAAATGTATGAATTCCATTTGGACAAATAAGGGAAGGGGGCATTGTTGCTATCAAACCCCATTGGTCGAAAGTTTGTTGCTACCACATTTGATCAGTGGAGGCTCCTCAGAGGAGCAATGGGAAACATTCAAATTCCAGGCATATGTGTTGTTAGTGGCTATGACGTAGGGTTCAGCCAGGAGTTGATGGACAGTCGGAAGAGAGAATGAAAGGGTAGGAGGGACATTCCAGCTTCAAGTGGTGTCAGATTTCACACCCTGCTTCACACAGGCAGAAGAATCAGGGCTACCACTCAATGTAAGCTATTTTGATCTACTGTGTCCACAGATACACTTACAAGTGAAAATGTTGGTCGGAACCGATACCAGAACCACACAGGTCCCCTAAACAAGGGATTTTACATTTAAGAGGTTTATTAATTTACTGCCACAGGGGCCCGCCGGTGTAACTGCTAAACTGTTTGCTGACTGTACACTGTACTGCATGATTGCATGAACGCGATAGATTTAGTAGCTATGTTGACTATGACGTTACCTAATATGGTGACAACAATGTACTTTCATTCATAGGCTACATTCATAGGCTACTAAAACTATCACGTTCATGCAATCATGCAGTACAGTGTACAGTCAGCAAACAGTTTAGCAGTTACACCGGCAGCCTCATGATGTGTTAGGAAAATATGACTATCGTGTAGTAGCCTAAACCTATCGATGTTACATTGAGCTGGGTGAATGGAATATGAATGACAGTCATCCAATATGCTGTAATAGAAATAAGGCCATGCTCATAAAAAAAATTATTGGCATCCCTCATCTTAAACGGCACTGACCGCCATTGCATCTGGCGGAGGACAGAGAAAATAGCAATCAATTAAAGATTGACAGATCAATGCCAAAGCTGATAGAGACGTTTATCTCCATGAAGGTTATGTCTAAAATTATAATTTGCCCGTTAACCTTTCACGAGCCTCTACCCCGGGTCCGGGAGCACCCCCCACCCCCCCCCACACACACTAATTAGCATAGCTAGCATAGCTTCAAAAGTAGATAGTAGCATCTAAATATCATTAAATCACAAGTCCAAGACACCAGATGAAAGATACAGATCTTGTGAATAAAGCCACCATTTCAGATTTTTAAAATGTTTTACAGGGAAGACAAAATATGTAAATCTATTAGCTAAACACGTTAGCAAATACACCACTATTCTACACTCCATCAGTTTCTTACTCTTCAGGTGCTATCACCAATTCGGCTCAACTAAGATATTGATATCCACTAACCAAGAAAAAAACCTCTTCAGATGACAGTCTGATAACATATTCATGGTATAGGATAGTTTTTGTTAGAAAAAAGTGCATATTTCAGGTAGAAATCACAGTTTACAATTGCACCCACCATCACAAATCGACTAGAATTACTAGATAGAGCAACGTGTATGACCAATTTACTCATCATAAAACATTTCATAAAAATAGACAAAGCATAGCCATGGAAAGACCCAGTTCTTGTGATTTCAGACCATATTTCAGATTTTCTAAGCGTTTTTCAGCGAAAACACAATAAATCGATAAGTTAGCATACCACATGTGCAACGTTACCAGAGCATCGATTCCAGCCAAAGAGCGCTATAACGTAATCACCGCCAAAATATTAATTTTTTCACTAACCTTCTCAGAATTCTTCCGATGACACTCCTGTAACATCATTTTACATATACATATACAGTTTGTTCGAAAAGGTGCATATTTAGCCATACAAAACCGTGGTTACACAATAAAAATACTAGGAAATCAAGCCTCAATATGTCTGACGTCATCTATCGAGTGATCTAGTTTAATTGAAAGCTAATCATATACTTGACTAAAAAATACAGGGTTGACAGCAATCGAAAGACAAATTAGTTCTTAATGCAACCGCTGATTTACATTTTTAAAATTATCCTTACTTTTCAATACAGGGTTGGCCAAGTGAAGCTTATACCAAACAAAGGCGAAATATGCGTTTAAATATTTCGACAGAAACACGATTTATCATATTAAATATTGCTTACTTTGAGCTGTTCTCCATCAGATCTTGGGCAATGTATCCTTCTATGTTATAAACGTCTTTTGGTCGATAGATGTCCTCTGTCCTTCGAAATGTCCACCACCAACGACCGACACCCTAAAACGTGTCCAAACTTTCAGAGTGCACAACAAAGAAATTCCTCAAAATCGCACTAAACGGATATAAATTGATATAAAACGGTTCAAATTAACTACATTATGATGTTTTTAACAACTATAACGACTGAAAACATGACCGGGAGAAATATTGCGTGTTAGAAAACGATTTGGAACGAGGCAGGTCCGATGGCCTTGACGCTTCAGGCCGCACCGTTGAGAAAGGGGGTCTCTGTACATTTTGGTCTTTTGTAATGGCTGTGAACGTCCCATCGATTTCATTGAAAACGTGATGACGTACAGACACCCAGAGGAAGACGTAGCAGTGTCGGTTCTTCATAGCATTCACTGTCGCCTTATAAACAGACCCCAGATCAGAGGTAAAAATTTCTGAAATCTGAACCCTGTCAATGAAAAGTGCCTGTAGAAATTGTTCTGTACCACTCAGAGACAAAATTCCAACTTCTATAGAAACTAGAAGGTGTTTTCTATCCAATAATAACAATAATATGCATATTGTACGATCAAGAATTTAGCACGAGGCAGTTTAATTTGGAGACACAAATATGCTAATGCGGAACAGCACCCCCTATAGTTGCAAGAAGTTAACCTCCATCAGAGCAGAAAAACTGTAGACAGAAAGGAAGCCCTGTTTACCAGCGAAGCAGAAATCTCCCTTTGAGCTTAGCTGGGCTATATGTAATATTGATGCCTTGTGGGCATTTTATGTTCGAGGAGGCTATATTCGTCTTTGCTCTTTATGCTGCAGCCAATATGTTCTTGTTACTTTCAGGTGCATCATCAGCAACTTGCCACTAGAGTGGATTAAGTAACTTCCCTATGCGTGAAACACTGACCCATATAAGCACTGAGGTATGTATAAGAAGGGCCTTGAACTGAGTTTGATACAATCAATCAAAAGTGAAATCCCCCTTTTATCCTAAAACCCTGTGCTGTCATTCTTTTAGAAGGTAACAGATTCTTTTATTTTCGTGGTTAGGATTGACTTTCATTGTGTTCAATGCTGTTATCGCCCCCTAGTGGAGCTTTCTGGTATTTAGAAAGAATGCACGAAAACATGAAGTGGAGTAAAATAGGCATTCTGCACGCAGCCAGGCAGCTTAAAACAACACTACGGCACAGGTATTTCAGTGCAGCTATTCCTTGTCACGCTTCAGCCTCTGAAAATATTAAACTAATAACACACAAACAATTACACGTTTCCATGTCTTTATTGAACACACTGTGTAAACATTCACAGTGCAGGGTGGGAAAAGTATGTGAACTCTTGGATTTATTAACTGGTTGACCCTCCTTTGGCAGCAATAACCTCAACCAAACGTTTTCTGTAGTTGCGGATCAGACCTGCACAGCGATCAGGAGGAGTTTTGGACCATTCCTCTTCACAAAACTGTTTCAGTTCAGCAACATTCTTGGGATGTCTGGTGTGAACATAGATGCACTATTGTAAAGTAGTTGTTCCACTGGATATCACAAGGTGAATGCACCAACTTGTAAGTCGCTCTGGATAAGAGCGTCTGCTAAATGACTTAAATGTAAATGTAAATGTGAACCGCTCAAGAGGTCATGCAACAGCATCTCAATCGGGATGAGGTCAAGACTCTGACTGGGCCACTCCAGAAGGCGTATTTTCTTGTGTTGAAGCCATTCTGTTGTTGATTTACTTCTGTGTTTTGGGTCGTTGTCCTTTTGCATCCCTCAACTTCTGTTGAGCTTCAATTGGAGGACAAATAGCCGTACATTCTCCTGCAAAATGTCTTGATAAACTTGGTAATTCATTTTTCCGTCGATGATAGCAAGCTGTCTAGGCCCTGAGGCAGCAAAGCAGCTCCAAACCATGATGCTCCCTTCACCATACTTTACAGTTGGAATGAGATTTTGATGTTGGTGTGCTGTGCCTTTTTTCCTCTACACATAGTGTTGTGTGTTCCTTCCAAACAACTCAACTTTAGTTTTATCTGTCCACATAATATTTTGCCAGTAGCACTGTGGAACATCCAGATGCTCTTTTGCGAACTTCAGACAAAACTTCAGACTTGTTTTTTGGACAGGAGTTGCTTCTTCTGTGGTGTCCTCCCATGAACACCATTCTTGTTTAGTGTTTTACATATCATAGACTCGTCAACAGAGATGTTAGCATGTTCCAGAGATTTCTGTATGTCTTTAGCTGACACTAGGATTCTTCTTAACCTCATTGAGCATTCGGCGCTGTGCTCTTGCAGTCATCGATGCATGACGGCCATTCCTAGAGAGAGTAGCAACAGTGCTGAACTTTCTCCATTTATAGACAATTTGTCTTACTGTGGACTGATGAACGTCAAGGCTTTTAGAGATACTTTTGTAACCCTTTCCAGCTTTATGCAAGTCAACAATTCTTAATCTTGGGTTTTCTGAGATCTATTTTGTTCGAGGCATGGTTCACATCAGGCAGTGCTTCTTGTGAATAGCAAACTCACATTTTGTGAGTGGTTTTTATAGGGCAGGCCAGCTCTAACCAACATCTCCAATCTCTTCTCAATGATTGTACTCCAGGTTAGCTGATTCCTGACTCCAATTAGATTTGGAAAAGGGGTTCACATACTTTTTCCAACCTACACAGTGAATGTTTAAATGATGTATTCAATATAAACAAGAAAAAGACAATAATTTGTGTGTTATTAGTTTAAGCACATTGTGTTTGTCTAAGGTTGTGACTTAGATGAAGATCAGATCTAATTTTGTGACCAATTTATGCAGAAATCCAGATAATTACAAAGGGATCACATACTTTTTCTTGCCACTGTATATTATTGTCTGTACAGTTGAAGTCGGAAGTTTACATACACCTTAGCCAAATACATTTAAACTCAGTTTTTCACATTTCCTGACATTTAAAACTAGTAAAAATTCCCTGACTAAGGTCAGTAAGGATCCCCACTTTATTTTAAGAATGTGAAATGTCAGAATAATAGTGAGAGAATTATTTATTTCAGCTTTTATTTCTTTCATCACATTCCAAGTGGGTCAGAAGGTTACATACACTCAATTAGTATTTGGTAGCATTGCCTTTAAATTGTTTAACTTGTGTCAAACGTTTCGGTTAGCCTTCCACAAGCATCCCACAATAAGTTGGGTGAATGTTGGCCCATTCCTCCTGACAGTAACTGAGTCAGGTTTGTAGGCCTCCTTGCTCGCACACACTTTTTCAGTTCTGCCCACATATTTTCTATGGGATTGAGGTCAGGGCTTTGTGATGGCCACTCCAATACCTTGACTTTGTTGTCCTTAAGCCATTTTACCATGACTTGGAAGTATGCTTGAGGTCATTGTCCTTTTGGAAGACCCATTTGCGACCAAGCTTTAACTTCATGACTGATGTCGCTTCAATTTATCCACATAATTTTCCATCCTCATGTTGCTATCTATTTTGTGAAGTGCACCAGTCCCTTCTGCAGAAAAGGACCCCCAAAACATGATGCTGCCACCCCCGTGCTTCACATAATGATGGTCATTATGACCAAACAGTTCTATTTTGGTTTCATCAGACCAGAGTGCATTTGCAAACCTTAGTCTGGCTTTTTTATGCCAGTTTTGGAGCAGTGGCTTCTTCCTTGTTGAGCTGCCTTTTAGGTTATGTCGATATAGGACTTGTTTTACTGTGGATATAGATACTTTTGTACCTGTTTCCTCCAGCATCTTCACAAGGTCCTTTCCTGTTGTTCTGGGATTGATTTGCACTTTTCACACCGAAGTACGTTCATCTCTAGTAGACAGAACGCGTCTCCTTCCTGAGCGGTATGACAGCTGCGTGGTCCCATGGTGTTTATACTTGCGTACCATACAGATTAATGTGGTACCTTCAGGCATTTGGAAGTTGCTCCAAAAGATGAACCAGACTTGTGGAGGTCTACAATTTTATTCTGAGGTCTTGGCTGATTTCTTTTGATTTTCCCATGATGTCAAGCAAAGAGGGACTGAGTTTGAAGTTAGGCCTTGAAATACATCCACAGGTACACCTCTAATTGACTCAAATTATGTAAATTAGTCTATCAGAAGCTTCTAAAGCCATGACATAATTTTCTGGAATTTTCCAAGCTGTTTAAAGGCACAGTCAACTTAATGTATGTAAACTTCTGACCCACTGGAATTGTGATACAGTGAATGATAGGTGAAATAATCTGTCTGTAAACAATTGTTGGAAAAATTACTTGTGTCATGCACAGAGTAGATGTCCTAACCGACTTGCCAAAACTATAGTTTGTTAACAAGATATTTGTGGAGTTGTTTGAAAAACGAGTTTTAATGACTCCAACCTAAGTGCATGTAAACTAGCGACTTCAACTGTATTTTGCAGTTTCACAACATAAATGTTTTCAATTTTTTGATTCAAGAAAAGTCACGCCTTGGGAGTTTTTTTTGAAGACTCAGTTGTTAGCTATCTGTCTAGTTTATCATGGGAACGCAACTCCAGGGCAGAATAAACCCCCAGAGTGTAATCAAAGTCTAAAGAAATATGTGTTTGTGATGTCTATAATAAAGGACATGCATGAGAGACTCCACTTATCCCCCTAGCTTTGTCCCCATAGGAGAACCCTTTTTGGTGGTGAAAAATATTGTACCTTGCATTTGTGAAAGGGTTCCACTTGGATCCAAAAATAGTTATTTTCAGAGGGTTCTCCTATGGGGACTATTGAAGAACCCTTTATGGTTCTAGGTAGTACTTTCTTTTCTAAGAGTGTTTCATATCTACTAGATATCTACTAGATCCGGGACAGGGCAGGGGCTGAGCGTCAGGTGGTTTCTGTTCCTTAGTTCCCTCAACTCATTGACTAACCTTCGACAACCAGGTATGTAGGCTACACCTACTGAGCAATCATTGCCAGTAATGGATCACGATACCAACGAAAGAAGAGATAACCAGCAGACAGTGCAGCCCCTCTCAGTTGCCCATTGCTGTCCCAGTTGTTTGGAAGCATGAAGCGAGATAGAAAATCATGTAGGATGGTACTCTAATCACATCTCTCTGGCACCGTTTATAATTCAACATGGTGTCACTTGGCCTTGATGTGTCAAAGAATCTGTTTGTCAGGCTCATCTGTCATGCTAGCCTAATTGTAGCTAGAATGCATACTGGCATGTGACAGAAAAATTACGTATTTAACTGATTTGTTTGATATTAATAGTTAGCAATTAATATTAACAAATAGGAAGACATTTCTGTCCTGCTAATGCTGTGTTTTTATGGTATCCACTCTAGTTCCCTGCAGCTAATCTGGGCGTATGGTCACTAGAGATGGCTTGAGATGACAAATGAGTGAAAAGACTGCATTACATAGACAAGAATGTGTTTTACTAGAGATAGTTTAGGAGTGGAACAATCTCTCATCGTCTCAAAATCATCCTTGCATCTGAGAAACTAAGACAAGGCGGGGTTAAGACAACACCCCCCGTGCAGATAACGACAGGATGAACCCAGAGTGACTTATGACGCCCCTTGGTCTGCATGGGAAGTGTGGAACCAAGCATGACGAAGCATTCTTAGTGTCAGCTGTATAAAGAACTCTGCATTTGTGTAAAGGTTAGGTTACTCGGTCCAACACTCAAGGGTGTGGTGTCGACCAGCCACATTATTGCAATAACTAATCGATATTAAATAAAGATGATTGTTTGAAGAAATGACAAAGTCTCTCTCAGTGGCCGACACTTATCAGTACCAATTAAACTGTGAAAGGGCAGTACATTTTGTCACAGGGCAAATATGATCAGATATGATAGGGGTTTGTATGACGTCAGACTTTCTGCTGTCACATGCTCTCTGGCAAACATCAAAGCAGTGAGTAAGCTGTTACTACAGGGTAGCTAAGTAAACTAGCCACGGATGTCTGACCTTCAAGACTAGTAGCCTTTGCCATCACCAAGGACCTTTTGACAACTACTGTAACATTTGGCCCTTTTATTTTCATGTGTTTTTGATTTTTTGGGGGGGCTAATGATGCAAAGAAGGCAAAACAGCTTTGATTTAGTCTGCTTCTAAGCACTGAAATATTTCACCATTTGGTCGTATGGTTCAAACTGGGTCCGTGGGCTCAGTACTGTGTATTACAATTGCAAATAACTTCTAATAGGGAAGTTGTTATGTTTGTATTTCGAAGCTGCTTTCTTGTTAGCTATCAGATGGAGATGGAATACATTCTCAAAGCATGAGTCTTATGTTGGTTATACACTTTAAATGCCTAAACAAAGGCAGCCTAATTATTCATAGGTTACATTTATATTGGAAAGAGGCAAATGCTCCATCTGTAATAGAAAAACTGACTAACACATTTCCTTTGATGTGCCTGACCTCGAACCAGCGGTTTTATAATTACAGTTAGTCCACTGTAGATTTGGATGAGATCAAGGACAAAGACCTACCAAATTACTACAATGGCAACGCCAATACTGCTTTTGACAGTTAAGTTTTGAGCAATGGACATGAGGGAGGAATATATATATATATATATATATATATATATATATATATATATATATATATATATATATATATATAATAACACGGGGCATCAGATTAGGTTTTGACCATGACTAAACGATGCAGCATTTGCTCATTTCATTTTTTTGTTACCTTTAAATCAGGCTTAAAGTGGTGGAAGCAATTTAAAGTATTCATAACTCTGGGTCATATAGCACATTAATTCATGTCAATATAATTACATTGAGTCTCCGACAAATTAACTTAGTGCCACAACTATAGTGCCACTCTAATGAGGTGTCTGTGATACCACTGAAGAAATCGTCGCTCTTGTGCTCCTTGAAGTGGAGGATCACAAATGGGAATGTTACATGTGAACACACCACACACACAAACACCAATGCAGTATACTGAGATACTAGAAAACATTCAGAACACCTTCCTAATATTGCATTGCCTTTTGCCCTCAGAACAGCCTTAATTCTTCGGGCATGGACTCTACAAGGTGTCAAAAGTGTTCCATAGGGATGCTGGCCCATGTTGACTCCAATGCTTCACACAGTTGTGTCAAGTTGGCTAGATGCCTTTTGGATGGTGGACTATTCTTTATACACACGGGAAACTGTTGAGCGTAAAAAACCCAGCAGCATTGCAGTTCGTACCGCAAACCGGTGCCCCTAGCACCTACTACCATACCCCGGTCAAAGGCATTTAAATATTTTGTCTTGCCCATTAACATGTGACATCAATAAGAGATCATAGATTTCACTCTTCAAAGGGGGAGACACTCTAGACCCAAACTGTTACAGACCTACATCTATCCTACCCTGCCTTTCGCAGGTCTTTGAAAGCCAAGTTAACAAACAGATCACCGACCATTTCCAATCCCACCGTGTCTTCTACGCTATAAAATCTGGTTTCCGAGCTGGTCATGCGTGCACCTCAGCCACGCTCAAGGTCCTAAACGATATCATAACAACCATCGATAAAGGACAATACTGTGCAGCCGTATTTATCGACCTGGCCAAGGCTTTCGACTCTGTCAATCACCACATTCTTATTGGCAGACTCAACAGCCTTGGTTTCTCAAATGACTGCCTCGCCTGGTTCATCAACTACTTCTCAGACAGAGATCAGTGTGTCGAATCGGAGGGCATGTTGTCCGGACCTCTGGCAGTCTCTATGGGGGTGCCACAGGGTTCAATTCTCGGGCCAACTCTTTTCTATGTATACATCAATGATGTCGCTCTTGCTGCCGGTGTTCTCTGATCACCTCTACGCAGATGACAACATTCTGTATACTTCCGGCCCTTCTTTGGACACTGTGTTAACTAACCTCCAGACGAGCTTCAATGCCATACAACTTTCCTTCTGTGTGTATATGAACAGATGTGTATAAGATTTCATGTTGCTAAAATGCTGTCAGTTCCACTTTAAATGCAACACTGTTTCACACACACTCCTTCCGTGGCCTCCAACTGCTCTTAAATGCAAGTAAAACTAAATGCATGCTCTTCAACCGATCGCTACCCGCACCTGCCCGCCCATCCAGCATCACTACTCTGGATGGTTCTGACTTAGAATATGTGGACAACTACAAATACCTAGGTGTCTGGTTAGACTGTAAACTCTCCTTCCAGACTCACATTAAGCATCTCCAAACCTAAATTAAATCTAGAATCAGCTTCCTATTTCGCAACAAAGCCTCCTTCACTCGTGCTGCCAAACATACCCTCGTAAAACTGACCATCCTACCGATCCTTGAATTCGGCGATGCCATTTACAAAATAGCCTCCAATACTCTACTCAGCAAATTGGATGCAGTCTATCACAGTGCCATCCGCTTTGTCACCAAAGCCCCATATACTACCCACCACTGCGACCTGTATGCTCTCGTTGGCTGGCCCTCGCTTCATATTCATCGCCAAACCCACTGGCTCCAGGTCATCTATAAGCCTTTGCTAGGTAAAGCCCCGCCTTATCTCAGCTCACTGGTCACCATAGCAGCACCCACCCGTAGCATGCGCTCCAGCAGGTATATTTCACTGGTCACCCCCAAAGCCAATTCCTTCTTTGGCCGCCTTTCCTTCCAGTTCTCTGCTGCCAATGACTGGAACAAATTGGAAAAATCACTGAAGCTGGAGACTCATATCTCCCTCACTAACTTTAAGCATCAGTTGTCAGAGCAGCTCACAGATCATTGCACCTGTACATAGGCGATCCAACTACCTCATCCAAATATTGTTATTTATTTTTTATTTTTTATCCTTTGCACCCCAGTATCTCTACTTGCACATGCGTCTTATGCACATCTATCACTCCAGTGTTTAATTGCTAAATTGTAACACTACGCCACTACGGCCAATTTATTGCCTTACCTCCATAATCTTACCTCATTTGCAAACACTATATTTAGATTTTTTCTATTGTGTTATTAACTGTACGTTTGTTTATTCCATGTGTAACTCTGTGTTGTTGTTTGTGTCGCACTGACTTGCTTTATCTTGGCCAGGTCGCAGTTGTAAATGAGAACTTGTTCTCAACTGGCCTACCTGGTTAAATAAAGGTGAAATATATATATACATTTTTTAAAGAGCAGAGTCCGAAAGGTACAGAACGGCAGGCAGGCTCAGGGTCAGGGCAGGCAGAATGGTCAAAACCAGGGAAACAGGGACTCGAAGAAGACAGGAGCATGGGAACACCGCTGAGGGGCTTGACGAACCAAAACGAACTGGCAACAGACAAACAGAGAACAACAGAGAACACAGGTACCTGGAGGGGGGTGGAGACAAGCACAAAGACAGGTGAAACAGATCAGAGTATGACACCTAAACCCATTCATTATGGCAGGGCGGAAATGAAGAGCAATTTGCTCACCCCATCCATTTGAAGATAAATAACCTCTTAGCGCGGAGATCTCGCTAGCGGGATCAAATTCAACAACATCCGGTGAAATCGGAGTGCTCCAAATTCAAAATATAAAATCGTAATATTAAACATTCATGGAAATACAAGTGTCATGCATGATTCTTTAGCATAGAATCTTGGTAATCGAACTGCATTGTCAGATTTCAAAAAGGCTTTACGGCAAAAGCATAGCATTCAATTGTCTGAGGACAGCGCCTGACATTAGCATATTTTCCAAACCAGCACAGGTGTCACGAAATAACACATAGCAATAAAATAAATCACTTACTTTTGAAGATCTTCCTCTGTTTGCCATTCCAAGGGTCCCAGCTACACAATGAATGGTCGTTTTGTTCGATAAAGTCCTTCTTTATATCCCAAAAACGCAGTTTAGTTGGCGCCATTGAATTCAATAATCCAGTCCTTCAACATGCATACAACAAGGATTACAAAAGGTTACCAGCAAAGATCATCCAAACAAGTCAAACAATGTTTTTATTAATCCTCAGGTTGTCTAATATCTAAATAAATGATCATATTTCAGACGGAGATTACTATGTTCAATAACAAAGGAAAAGAACGAAGAGCGCGCCCACGTTCATGCGCGCAAAAAGACTACTTTTGCCCTGGCACTCAACTTGGAAAAACGACAAATACTTCTTCATTTCTCAAAAAAACAAGCCTAAAACCTTGTATAGAGACTGTTGACATCTACTGGAAGCCATGGGAACTGGAATCTGGGAGGCGGAAATTAGATCTTTCAATAGCATTGCATTGGAAGTCATTCGGAGCTCCAAAAATGCTTTTCCGGATCAATTTTCCTCAGGTTTTTGCCTGCTATATCAGTTCTGTTATACTCACAGACATTATTGTAACAGTTTTTGAAACTTTAGAGTGTTTTTCTGTCCAATGCTACCAACTATATGCAAATCCTGGCCTCTGGGCCTGAGTAACAGGCAGTTTACTTTGGGCATGTCAGACAGGCGGAAATTCAGGAAACCTGCCTTACTCGCAGAGAGGATAAGTCATGTGCTAGCCGTTTAGCATGAGGGAGTTCAATCATATTATGTACTGTATCTTGAGTGTGAGAGGCGGGACATCACTTGTATATGTTGATTAAAAAAAGATATTACATATGGTTATGTGTTTGTTTGGCTCTCATTAGCTGCAGCACAAGCATTTCATATAGCAAGCACCCATCACTTTATAAAGCAATACACACATTGCCCTTGGTAACATCATCTTCCCATGCGTAAAGTTGATTGCAATGTTAAAAACAATAGTTTTTCTCTTGTTGCTAACTTCACCTAATATTTCAAATTCCACCCTTAATTCAGTTGTCAAGCTAAATCCTGGCACTAGGACAGACAGAAAGGAGCAATGGGAAGATTGTGGGTAGTGTGAAGTTCAGGGCATACGCTATTGTTTTTCCAGACTGGATCAATCAATCAGAGAGAGACTGTGGCAGCTTGAACTTATAGATAATGCTCTTTAATTTTTCTGCCTGACCGATTGGGTGAAAATAACAGAATGTCTGGTATTTGGATGATGGTTGTGGTATTTCTAGTTTTTGTCATTATATCACATAGGATGATGGAGGATTTGTCTGTGATGTATTAAGACACTTTAATACACATAATATCCATTTAGTGGTTTAGTGTGCTAATACAATGTTAATACATGAATATCCCGCTCTCTGTTGGCCTCTGTAGAATGTTGTCCCTCACAGGCACACACAGCGCTGACTCTCGCCCCTGGGGGAAGGGGTTTGTTGAAACCAAACCTCTTAAGTCTTCCTCGAACCTGAGGGTTAAGGGGATCATGACAGGGGGTGATGCTGTCTCGTGTTTAGGGGCTCAAGGGTTGGGGGTTGTTCGTCAGGGTTAGTGGAAGGACAACAATCCCTGGATATCAGTCTGTCCAAAGCAGGGATCATCTCCACTCTATTTGTTCTGAGAACCAACCCGTCAAACAGCCAGCCAGGCACTGTATGATAACACTGATGGTTGTTTTTGTTGACTGTAGTCAGCAGCAGTGAACCCATTCTTACTACATGCTTCAGCCACTGGCTCCATGCCTGTGTCTGTGTGCCAGTCAAGCCTCTTGTTACGCAGCCTCTCCAAGAGGAAGTTGGGCCAATGGTG